>NC_051186.1:96797636-96909440 GCF_013339695.2 Rhipicephalus sanguineus
AATGTGCCTCAATGAATCCGTAGATATCATCATCTGAACCGATACGCGCTCTCTTTGTCCTCTTCTTCATCTTCTGTTTCGCTCTTTGAGCACGTGCGCCGATTTGTCTGGCGGGGAATGCGATAACACTGATGGGGAGAGAGCGAGTACAGAGAGAGAGAGAGAGAGAGAAAGATATGCAGAAAAATAGAGAGGAGGAAAAAGAAACAAGAGAGAAAACGATACAAAGAGCGAGAAAAATATATACAGGGAGAGAAAGAAGGAAAGCGGAGGAAGGGAGAAAAGATAACAGCGAGAGAACGAGTACAGAAAGAGGGAGAGAGCGAAAGAAAAAAAAGAGAGAAATAGAAATAAAGAACATGCAAGAAAGAAAGCAAAAAAAAGACAGAAAAAGAAAGAGACAGAAAGAGAAAGAGATACAAAGAAACGCAAAAAGAAATAGAAAAAAGAAAGACAGCAAGGAAAATTCGGCAGATCCCACGTACCGTGGGAATCCATGTTATGCGAAGCATGCGCAAGAAGGTGAATGTGTCGCAATTTTATGCATTGTGCGAAACGTTACGTAATGACGCTAGAGAAATGTGCGAATGGTGTACGCACACACATATTTTGAAGAGTCGCATATGTGTTATTTAACCAGTTGTTTAGAGGTGCTTAACATTGCAACTGCAACATAGGTGTTACCAACACCAGACGCAGTAAGCTGATATGATGTGCTTATACTCTTCAATACAGGAGAGCGCGAATTCGAATAGGACAATGAAGGAACAGAGATGCACAGGGCAGCCGCTACTCGCAACTAAGCTTTATTCAGAAACGTTTCCCTCGATATATACAAAGCCCCGCGTGGCACGCGCAGGCGCACTGCACGTACTTTACAGTCACAGTTGCAGTTGTTAGAGTTGCGTTACAGTTGTTATGCTTATACTTATCCGTTATGACGGAGAACGCACGCACGTTTCATGAACCCATGTGCATGTGTGGAAGGGGTTCTTGGCAGTTCTTGAATAAGGTCATCATCACTGTGATCAGTGAGCAGCAGCAGCTGGACAGCACTTGTTATCGAATCCGTTAGTGATCGCGGCTACGAACGGCCTTTGTGTAGTGAATTGCGAGGTATGGTAGAGGTAGTGGAAAACGCGGATGGCTGTTGCGAAGAAATGATCTACGATGCCTCCTGCTCTGGCCGTGACACCGATGTCTTGCGATGCCCTGTCCACATTCAAGCCGTCTTTCATGCCGTCTAAGAACCAGCGTTGATGGGTTTTGATAAATCAATGCTGAAGTCACCGGTAATCATGAGGGACATGGTCTTCTCTGCAGAGTTATTGTAGGAAGCATTAACCCCGGTTTTGGGGTAATCCACGTCATCGACGTTGCGGACTACGTGGACGTGTGGATGGTAGCCCAGTATCTTCCAGGAGTGCTCTGTCTTCTGCTCCCTAACTTTCCTTGCGTCGGCCGCTGTGGTGTAGTGGTTACGGTGCTCGGCTGCTCACCCGAAGGTCGCTGGTTCGATCCAGGCCACGGCAGTTCTATTTCGATGGAGGCGAAATGCTAGAGGCCCGTGTACTGTGCGATGTCAGTGCACGTTAAAGAATACCAGATGGCCAAAATTTCCGGAGTCCTTTACTACGGCGTCTCTTACAATCATAACGTGGTTTTGGGACGTAAAACCGATATTACTATTATTATCACTTTCCTTCCATGTCAATGTGTATGTTCGCGGTTACTGCATCGATTGACACACTGTTATCACCTGTGGCACATACCCCCATAACATAAACTCTGGTATGCGGGTATGTGCCACACGTGACTGAGAGAAAGGGTTTCATGACGTACACGACAGGTATTTTGAGCCATTCATGTCATCACCAGTGAATCGTGTTCGCCATACACTCCTGCTATGCTATGCAAATTTTGGTATATTGCAACCTATGGAGACGACCGGTAGAGCGCCCAGACGTAGGCGGCTAGATAGATAGATAGATAGATAGATAGATAGATAGATAGATAGATAGATAGATAGATAGATAGATAGATAGATAGATAGATAGATAGATAGATAGATAGATAGATAGATAGAAATGCCCAAAGTGCCTGAGGTTCGCTAAGAAATGCTTCGCATTTAATACCCACGTATAGTACAGTACAGCAAGGAGTGGGAAAGCAAAGAGAGGGCGAGGATGAGGAAGATGGGAGCTGAGAGGGCGAATTATTGCAGAGTCTTGTATACTGTGCTGTAGGAAGGGGTGGGAAAGAGAACGCAGGGTAAGGGGGAGAGAAAGGAGGAGAGAAACGCCACCAGCTCCACTGATTCCTCAGTCTTCGCGCCACTAGTGCGTAGCTTCTTCTATGCTTTTTTTTTCTTAATCTTGCGTGAATCTTATTCTCGTGAGAGCAAAGTGAGCCGCGGGATTGTGACAACAGAAGCTAAACATTTTTGACAACGCAGGTAAACAGAAAATATTGGAATAGGCAATGCCGCCTGGAAGTTAGCTGCAATATTCCTTGGATGACTCACGAAGTTATGGCCTTTACTGACTTCAATGACATGTTTACATTATTTTTTATGATAAATATATTTAAAAAATCGCAATACATGGCCGCATGCCGAACTTGGTTAAATCTGTATATTGACTACAGTAACAAGCCTAGTCAGAGGTGGCGATAAGGCGATTGATAATAACGTTGAAAATTAAGTGCTAGAGCCATGCGTACCCGTCATGGGTACGTTTGTATTAAACCTTTTAATCATGGCTAACCACTATTTAAAGGCGATAAGGGGTGCACTGTAAGATATGAAATATTTAGTGATTCCCAGCGAAAGCTTTAAAAGGCCGGGCAGTAGTGAAGCGTAGACAGCTGGCAATATGTGCAGAATACACATACGAAGTAACTGAACGTTGGCGAGAATGGTTGTACATGCATACATTGTCATACATGCATTTCGAGTTACTGTCTAAAAGCTGAAAAAAAAAGTATAACACTTCAAAGCAGAACTGAATTGCTGTTACGCCTTTAAGAATCGATACTTTCTCACCCGCCAAGCCAAATTTATTACAGAGTAATAAGAAATACCTTCCTGCTTCGTAGAGCGATCTCGTTTTTTTTTACTTTTCCCGTCCTACGCTTCCCCGTATATGCATGCCGACAGAAAAACAATTTGAAAGACGTCATACCATCCGAACGCTTTCATCCTGCAGTTGAGGTGTTCTCTCGCGCTTACCAGACATGCACGCATAGATCAAAAGTGGAATGAGCAAGTTAGAGAGGCAGGTGTGAAAGAAGCACTGGAATATACGCGACGACCAGATGACAACGCCACAACTCATACTGAAAACTATCAGGCGTTAGCGTTCGCTTAACCAGCCCGCACGACATATTTACGATTCATAAAGCTCAGGCATCACCACAGTTGTGCATGTGTTTCATGGTGCGACTCATTGAGCATTGGCTGTTTATAGTTTCCAACTGCCGCAAGAAGTTCCTTACACACGGCTGACCATTCTTTATAAGTGTTACCAATGACACTTGAAGTTTGGAGTCAACATTTGGAGTCAACACCGGAGCTGATCAATCGAAGCTATGTATACATACATACATATATATATATATATATATATATATATATCAATCGAAGCTTTATAACACCCTTTCTTGCTTGCCAGTAATTGTAATTGACTGTTTTTTAGAAGTGACTGAGCTATGCCCTACGTATTGCTCGTAGGGTATACATAGCCTTCATGGCTGGATCCCGATTCATGCGCTTATTTTTGCCGTTGTTCCTACCCCACATGGCCTGAGCGTATTCTACGACCTGGAGACCTGCGCTGCCTCTGGACATGCTACAGGACGGTTGGAAATATGACAGTGACTTATTAATTTTTTCTTAACTGCCGGCATGTCCTGCTATTTTTCTCGTGAATGCTGGTAACAGCTCCAAAGTTCACGACTTTATTAGATACGGCGTTGACGTTTACGAGTGGCAGTATAACTAACAAGCAAATAGTAGGAGCGTCGAGCCAGAAGAGAATGCTGACTTCAAGCTCTGGGAAGGCACTCCGCAGAGGAGCAATCTCTCCTTCAGGGCTACTAAAATCACTGGTTCGGACGTCGAGAGGACTGAACGCAACTGCATGCATGGGGTAAGTAGGGACATGCAGAAAGAAATTAGGCGGGCGTAACTCTAAATGACGCGATCTTATCATAGTGCGCACTACAGCAATGTGAACCCAGCAATTAAAGTATCTTTAACAATAAGCTGTAATTTGTAGCGCGCTTTTTCTTCACACTAACTTTGAATTTTATAAAACACTTTCGTGTACACTTGGCGCATCAATGGGCCTGGAATTGAGCACTCAAAGAAGCATCACTCGTTAGGGGTAATTATCAAACAAAAACTATTATTGACGCTGCTAAAACACGTTAAGCACAAGAACATACATCCTCAAATATATAGGCAGAAAGGCGTGGATCTCGTCGGTAAGGTATCTGCTGTAGTCTTATTATGCTGCATATTTAGGTGTTTTTTTTTCAACATAGATCCTTCAAAACATGAGCAATACCTGCAACACGAATAAGAATATTCTTGTTGCACGGGGACTCACGTTGTATGCACGGGCGTCGGTCTTCTATGTGTTCGTGCATGGTGACACTAATCGTCACAGCAGAAGTTTGTGATATGCGACCGCTCTGCAGGGACCACCCGACCTGTCAGGCGGGGGTCACTACAGATCTCATTTTTCACCTTTTCTTTGGCCTAACCTGCAACGCCTTACCCGAGCGCTAGCAAAAGCCAAGTGCGACGCTTCATAGAGGACATGGGCACTATAACCGAGACACTGCGCAACTACGAGCCGGCCCAAAAGGTGTTCCGACGTTATAATACCGCCTCTATCTTCAGCGCATGAATTGAGAGAGTGTTCAGTGTGGCAGCTGACCTCTTAGTGAGGAAACGTGGAAGAATAACTTCGCAACGACAACATCGAAACACAACTCCTGTTCAAAGTTAACAACGTATAACACTATACCACAGAAGCCACAATAATCCTACCAGCCTTCTCTCTACCATGCAAGTCACAGTAGTTCGTTGTAGTTTGGGTGAACTTGTGTTATTGTGTTACGGCAGTAAAATTTTCACGGAAAGTAATGCAAAATTAAACGATTATCGTTCTGTAATTTATCATTTGCTTTTAAGGAATGTTTTGACCAATGCCATCAATTACATTTTAAAGCAAGTTGCTGTAATTGTAATGGGTTATTTATTTTCTTTAGCGTGTATTTAAGTCTGCAACTAGATTCCGTTCATGCTTGAATTATAGCATGAGGACCTAACCTGCGGTATGACCCCGCTTAGTATCATTAAGGTCTCGGTCTGTGCATATTTTTGCAAAAAAAAAGAAAATTGTGGCTGAAGCGGCCGCTCTTGAGAAGCGTGATTTGGACGGCACTTGTAAACGACGTATAGGAAACCCAGGTAAGAATGTGAAGACGTTCGTTTTCTAGTAAATTGTATTTCAATCATTTTCCCTGCAGGATATATTGCGATATCGGGTGACATGCAGCTGTTACAAATCGCATGTGCTCGTCTCTACGTCTATTGTGCTGTAGGTAAGGAAAGTCCACAGAATATTTTTTTTCTGCTTTCATTGTTTCTTTCTTCGAACCACATTTGCGGCGTATTTGAGGAACGTAGCAGAAACATTCTCGCAGTACACAGAGGGAACTCTATAAGTACCATTTCAAAGAAGCGAAGCATGTCGGAAAAGAACGCTTTACACAATTCAGGAGCTTTTTTTTTGGTTCGAACCTAATTACTTGCACAGCCCAGTTCCGAGATTGAACCACTTTGTGTTCAATGTGGCGCAAATTGGCATGACAGTTATGAAATACACTCACTTGCATTATTAGGCGAATGTTTCATAACTCAGGGATTTAGGCGTCGTACGCGAAAAAAATTGGCGAAGCGTCCACTAAGCCCCGCAAGGTTCGGAACAGCGAAACTGGACGATTCTGAAGACTAATCTGGTTGCTTCTAGTTTCTGAAGAATAATCTGGTTGTGTCTGCACCATAGCTATATAGGTGATGCATGTTGTTTCTAGGTTGCTTCTAGGCTGTTGCTAGGATTTAGCTAGGTGATTCTAGGTGGTTTCTACGTTGATTCTCAGCGCAGAGAGGTTCGGGTTAAGCCAACGACTGTCACAGACACGAAACGGATGTACAAACTCCAGAGACAGAAACTCGCGCTGAAACCAAGCGTTCGCACGTCTCATAGATCTATGGGTACGTCGTCGTTGGCGTAGGCCTTCCATCGCTTAGGGGTCTTCTCGCCGCCGCCGTTGCTTTTCCCGTTGCCTAGTATTATAAGGTAAGTAGTCATGATGATATGATAACCGACTAGGACTGATACGCCTCAGAGGAATTGTTCCTACTGTTCTTATTCGGAGCTCCCAGCGCTCTTTAAGAAACGGGTCACGAATGTGTAGGGCTTCTTTTGTGGCCATCCATTCTCGGGAGCTGCACGAACTGCAAGAAAGAAGCGATGGGGTCACGGTGATCACATTGGCCGGTTAACAATTCATCCCTGCGCTATAATTTACTCGCCACGGTTTGTCGTATGCTCACCCGCCATCATAGGCTTGAGCACAGTGGGGAAAGCGGGGGCGCCCTTCGTAGGGGCACAGGGTGTGCCTCGTGCTCCTACTCAGTCGGAGGGCTATGGTTATGCATGTTTTTAAGGAAAAGGTGGTACAGGATCCCTGGTGTTGCATTCCAAGCCCGTTTTACTTCCCATTTTTGCCTCCAGAAAGCCGTGGACGAAAGGCAGTCCGTTGTGAGAGGCACGTACTCCTTTCAGTAGCAGTCATGAATCATTTGCGACTTTTCATTCTTTTCGCACTCGACCAATGCGGGGGGGGGGGGAAGGGTAGAGGAGGTCGCTGAAGCGCACCCCCCACCCCCTATTGGTTGGAGAACCCGAAAGCTTGCAACCCTTGCAGGTACTAACTGATGTTTTATTTGCAAAATGAGCTCTTACCCAGTACTTCTCCATATACGAACAAGTTAAAGCTGTTGCTAATGTTGCGGCTATTGTTAGCGAAGGTGGCCAGCAAACGGGGAAGAACACTTACACGAACAGAAACCGTTGTTGACTGGTGCAACTTTTCTTTTTATAGTCACATTTTCTCTGCTTTATGTCTGCTATGCGGCGGATGAGGGCCGGCGACATACGGGAAGTGACAAAGCAAAGCAAAATGAAAGCCAAGGGTGGAACGAGTACGTTGTGAATCAGACGCTACATCTAATGAAGGTCGCCGAGGTAAGTTCTATTTTCCATTCACTCCTTGTATGTTGCACTCAGGGCTGAAATGCAGCAAAGTAGCCTTCGTATTGAAGCCACCCTTGACAACAAGCCTTGAATAGCTGAAGACTCAACTTTAATTTAACATAACGGCGTCCTGCGTGGTACAGGAACTTCGAGGACGAGATGAGACCAGTTGCTGACATGGTACGAAATTGCTCACATTGCACTGCTCACATATTACTCATTATGTGCCTTAGTTTGCTCAAATTATATAGAGCTATCTAAAATTACTGGCAGCGGTAAGAAGGGGCGATTGAAATCTGCGATATATCAATCAGTGTCATTCCTCATTTATTCTACTTTGGTTATATCGTCTTCATTGCTGTTTATGTATCTTGCTCCTTCATTCATGCTACACTTCTTTTCCTTCCTTTCCGATGATTACGCAGTTGGCTTGCCCCTCTTGGGTAGAAGTGTTAGCCATAACATATACACATGTGCGTATATGTTATGTACAGCAATCACAGATTCAAACGAGAAATCACATTTTTTAGTACAACGACTGATATACCCATTTGAACTAAAACGTGAACTAAAAACGGTGGGAACGAAAGTAAGCTTGTTACTTAGCCCTAAATTGTCCTTATTCAATCCGTAAGTACTGTACATGTGTTTATGTTTTCATAAGAAATAATTAATGAGCATTAATATTGTGTATAACAAAGAAAAACGAGCCCTTAAAGTTAACACTTCTTTCCTTCATAACAAATATTTGTATTCTTATTATTATAAATTATATAAATATCAATATAAATGCCAGCCGTACTCTATTCAGCATGCTCAAGTAGGTATGTGCTGCAAATTTTAAACAGTTCGGAAACCGAAGTTGAAATCGGTTCATCTCGAAGACTGTTTTAAAATGTGCTTTGTCTACGTCATCATCGTGATCATCATTTTCAGCTTATCGAGGTTCAGTGTAGGACGAAGGCCTCTCCCAATGTTCTCTAGTTTACCTTACCCTGTTCGAGCTGATTTAATTTTTTCCGTGCAAACTTCTTAATATCGTCACTGCATTTAACTCTAACTTCTTCGACTGCGTTTCGCATGGCTTGGTAACCATTCTGCTGCTCTTACTCTCCATGTGTTGTCTGTTCTGTGCATTATGAGCTCAGTCCCGTTCGATTTATTTCGTTGATTTCAACTAGAATATACCCTACCGCTGTTTGTTGTAGATCCATTCCGTGTTCCTCGGATCTCTTAATTTCACTCCTATTATTTTCCATTTCCTTGCGCGCGGCGTGGAGCTCAGTTTTTCCTCTAGTTACTTTGTTATCTTTCATGTTTCAGGTCAATATTTTATAACTGGCAGTACGCAGCCATTGTAATTTTTTCACTTTTTTGCTCTCATTATTTGGGAGTGCCTATCGAATGCCCTCGAGCCCAGTTTTATTCTTCGGCGGATTTCCTTTTCGTCATTAGGCTCTCCCACTAGTACTTGTCCTAAGTATACATATTCTTGTATGCACTCAAAGGCATGGTTTCCAATGGTGAGCTATATGTCTTTCGCCGGGTTATCGCACATTATCTTTGTCCTCGTCATATTCTCTTTATTGTTCAATGTCCTTGCACGATTTGAAATGTGTGTCGCATTGTAATGAACTTCCTCTATAAATTTGACGTTTCACAGGCACAAATTTGTGAAGCCCGCAAAAAGCATCTATTGTCGTCAGAGGGCGACATGCTTACAATGGAAATATGTGACGTTGCTTCGGTGCAATACCTTCATCGGCTGGAAGAGAACGACAGAATGACACAGTCGTGTCACAATGCATATGAATTATTGTGTAATTGTGCCTTCCATGAGCCGATTTCAATATTTAAAACTGTCAAGAGTAACTCAAAGGAATGCCTACTTCTGGTTCCCGGATAAATAACCTAATGTATCGCTATCAAGATTATGGCTGTATTTCAAAATTATGAAGGCCAATAGCGAAATCCACAGTGATACAAACAGCGTAGGACTCGACGCCGTGCTTGTCCAGAAGACAGACAAACTTGTTCAGGTCATCGTTGCCACTTTCTCACAAATCGCACCGAATTTCTTGCAGGCACTACACGACATTCCACATCATATGACTGTGCGCTTGCTCAAGTCATTACAGAAGAAAAATTCCGCAGGATGGCATGGGACTGACACGGAGATAGAAGGAACAGCAAACTATTTAGGGTCGACATATGGAATTTCTTGGATTGACCTCACAAACATAGGTCTTGGAGACGTGAGTGTAGTTATCAAGCATTTATGTAAGCGGAAAACCTTATTCGGGGTGATTGTGTGGTCTTGGTTATCATTTCTTTTATCCTTGTTTGCGCCCCATATATTTTATGTGAAAAGTTTATTTATCGTGCCAAGGAAATAATTTCAGAGATTGATTGGACCATGTAGAGCAGGAAACTCGCCGCTTTATGCAGAAATTAACAAGAAAGTAACAATTTCTTTAAAATTAGAACCATTTCTATATATATCAGTTGATTAGACAGTTACGCAAATTGCAGTTTTCTGTTCTGAATTTCAAAGGCCCGGTGTGAAGTAACAAGCATGGTGTCAGGTGCACGCGCTGTAGGTGAGCAAAGGCTGCATATTGGGAAGATCGCTGTTGTATATATTGCCCTAATATCGCTTTTTGGCTGTGCGCTAAAGTGGCTGGTTGAGGAAAAGCGACCAAGTAATAGCAGACTGAGTAATTTAACACCGGACATTTTACGGGACCCAATAGAGCGCTGTCACCGACCGCGATGGTATCACAATACGACTTGAGATTTTGCTGCAAAGGAACCCTGCCACTGGCGCTCCAGCATGGCGAAAAGCAGTGGCATAGCGGAGCGAACGTTGCAGATTGCTCAACGTGCCTGTACACGTTAGGGATGATCGAACGCGACCTCCAATCGTAGGCGCACTTGTAGGGATGTCTTATAGCGGATGGTTCAGCCTTCGCATCCGCCGGAGATGCACAACAAAAAGGGCTCACGGGTCAGATAATATATTATTATTTGATTTGGATACAGAAACACACAAGTTACACCGAGGAAATAGGGAGGGAGCAGCCTGACAACTGGCACGTACAGGGGCGCAACGCCTGCCTACTCTTTCAGTGGGAACGAGATGTTTCGGAAAGAAAGATAGAATCAAGAAACGAAGAAAGAAGATAGAAAGCTAACCAATGACATATACGGGGGCAAAAATAAGTAGTTAGATGAAAAATATACATAAACGCGAGGCCAAATCGATGTTGATTATGAAGGTTAGCAGGGCTTGATGAGCGTGGTCGATCCAAGCAGCGTACCCTGCCTGAAACGGGCAGTCATCAGGGGTTGCACACTTAAGTGAAAGTCCATATTCCTTGATGAGCAGTGCCCGCTGCAACACGAATGCGGGGCACTCTAAAACAAGGCGTCATATGCCTCACAGGAGCTACAAGACGTACATTAAAAGAGACATTACGTGCAAAGACGAACACAAGAGACAAGTCATGACACCACAAACGCCGACTAAAAACTGAAAAATGCGCACAACGGCAGAATAGAAGGCAGACGCAAAAAAATTTACACGTCCTTCTCCTGAAACATTAGAGCAATGCACAGAAATTCTTTTCTGTCCAGAAATTATTCCCCTTAACGTTTCAGGAGAACCACGTATGCTAGAAATATTATCTGAGATCTTCAAACAGCTCTTAAACTTCTCGTTGAAACATTCTAAAATTACAGAAACCGGCGTAGCCATGTCATACTTTAAGACTTATCTCACTAAGTCGAGTGAGCACAAAACGAGTGCCAGCTATAACGCACAGGTTACGCATGTTTTATATGTGGAATGAATGAAAGAATATATGAATAATTGAATGAATGAATGAATGAATGAATGAATGAATGAATGAATGAATGAATGAATGAATGAATGAATGAATGAAAACAACGTTCTTTTTATACTTGCGTGGCAATGGCCACTGTCTCTGCATGTTTAATGAAGTCGGTTTTGTTAAATCCGAGCATGGTTGGAGAAAGCACTACTAACAAGCGTGTCGTAGGTAGGCATTCTTTACATTCATAGCGTATCTCACTGGCCAAATGAAGTGGGCGCCGGACACAGCTTTATTATTGCTTTCAGGGCTGCCAATAAACTAGTTAAGGTATGTGCCGTCGTACAGAGAAAGATTGAGGGGCTAATAGACAAGAAGCGGACTGACATTTGTTCATAAAACATGCCAACAAGTTTACTGATTCCCGTACACTTCTGGTGTATAATATTCCGTTAAGCTGCGGCCGCTTCAATGTAGGACATACGGGTCGCTGTGTTAACCCATATTTAATGAAACATAACAGATCGCTTAGTGGAGGCTGAGCATCCAATCTACATTTGCGTTGTCAAGAGTGTAGGAGCACGCCAAAATTCAATGAATGGGTGGTTTTATAGAGGCGCAGGCATGAAGAAACCAGTCTAATGGTTGAGGCCTGGCATATCGATATTAGCGGTAGCGCATGCGTGAGACAACTCTCGGTTAAGTAGCATAAGAAGTACCTGAACAGTTATTTCTCACGTAGACGACCATGCTTGCCGGACTGTTAGGTATTGCATCTCGCCTGGGCATGTGCGGATAAGTAAGTTTTTTGTGGCTACCTTCTTTTTCGATGCTGTGCGACCATTTGTGTTGTTTGTCGGACTTTGTGGTGTCTTGACTTCTCATTTGTGTCCGTGCTTGCACGGCCTGACTCTATAACATGAATACCTAACAATTAGCTCAGATTTCTGTTATTCTAAGACGCACACAAAGGGCTGTGCACATTACATTGCAGTTATAATTGTTCGAGTATTCACACAGAGCCGACTGTAAGCATGCGTGGTCCGGCCCATTCAGCCGTGCCTGGCCGTGTTAAATAAGGCAGCAAACGCGCCCTTACGTGTCCTGTAGCACGTCGCGCTTATTTAAACGTCATTCTCTGACCACACACAGCTAGACGGCCCGCACAAAATCATAGTTTTTCTAGGCTTATTCCGGCATCTACGAACTATTCACGCCCGGATTGTTCGTTGCACTACGACATTAACAAGGACATAAGACTACGGTGATTCTTCGTCTGCAGTGCCTAGTAATTGTTCGCGCAGATAAAAAATATGCGTGAGTTCATATAATATTGAACGGGCAAAAACAAACTCGGTAGATCGCACGTCTTGCGGGAATCGGTGTCATGCGAAGCAGTCGGCGAACATTTGTCTATACTGCATTTTTTTTTGCTTTGAGCCAAGCGTTACGAGGTGGATCGACCTGTTTTTTTCACTATAGTAGTTCTACGTACATCGCGGGCTTGCCAGGAACGTCGACTACACTGGTTTTTAAAGGGTAACTTATGCTCTGACGTAACGCCAGCGCTCACGTTTCACCACAGACGTCCCTATTATCAAAACGAAGTGTACTTTACGGTGCGACGATGATGTGAATTTCACACGTAACTTTGGTTAGCGTATTCTTCCCGAGTCGATGAATATTTCAATATAGCTTGCTGAATCATAGCACTAAAATGTAATGCTTATAAAAGCCGATCCAACAGTGAAACCACAACTTACGGTAACCTGACATGACGCCTGTATCGTAGAAGTACATATGTAGTGTTAATTGAGCTGTTAGAAAATTAGATAGCCTGCACTGAGACCACATTTGTCCCTGCACCGATATTACGTCTCTATAGGGTCGTTTTACAAAGGTGTTTCGAAACCTGGTGTGGCGCTGTGGTAGAATATGTGAATGCAACGTTGAACGCTTGGGTTCTATTCCTGCTAGGATCTTGATTTTTATTCTTTCCATTCGTCGGTTAAACACTGCCGATGTCGGTTTTTCTTAGCACTTTCGCATTTGAATTACCAATGTAAGTAGTCACTGTTCCTGGGTAGATAAGAACTGTCAATAATCTGTGGCGCATACCCGCATACTCCGGCGCGTGGCATACGGATATGTGCCACGCGTGTATATAGTAACGGTTTGTACGACGTACGCGATAACATTTTCATGTTATTTATGTGTCTAGACCGTCATATTCATCAGACCCTCTTACCCTCCCATACCAGTTTTGGTCCACACCACGTTAAGGAGGCGATCACGAGAGCACCCAGACGTAGGCGGCTATAGAGATAGATAGATAGATAGATAGATAGATAGATAGATAGATAGATAGATAGATAGATAGATAGATAGATAGATAGATAGATAGATAGATAGATAGATAGATAGATAGATAGATAGATAGATAGATAGATATAAACGCTCAAAGTGCCTTTGGTTCGCTAAGAAATCCTTCACACTTAAAATTAGCGCATCTTGCACTAAGTCGCGGAAGGCTGGGTGCGAGCAGAGCTGGTGGGCATAGCTGGCCCTGGCTTGGCTAGGGTTTTACCTTCTCACTTCTCTATTTCCCACCTCTTGCTATACTAGACTATACAAGGATATGCTTGCTCTTTTTTCCCTATCCTCTCTCTGTGTCTATGTCTTTCTGTCTTTTTTCTCTGTGTATTTCTTTCTCTGCCTTTCTATATTTTTACCTCTTTCTTCGCTTTCTTTATATCTTTATGCTCTTTCTCTGTCTTTCTTTCTATCTTCTTTCATTCTCTTCCTTTCTCTCTCTGTAGTTTTTCTCTCGCCCTATTTTTCTCTCATTCTTATCTTTCTTGCTACTTCTCGCTTCCTCTTTCTTTCTAGCTCTTTCTTTCTCTCTCTCCCCCTTCTCTTTTCCTTGCTCCTGACCCTCAATGCCCTATGCTGCCCTCATGTTATACTATACTATACAAGGCTAAGCTACGCCTTGCTAGTCTGCGTGGGTACCCGAGTATTTGCGACACTCCCCTTCGCATTGTGAGGACGCGGGCTCGAATGTCGCCTCGCCAATGTTTTTTCGGCACAAATTACCGTCTTTCTATATCGTTCTGTCTTTCACTTTCTTTCTCTCTCTGTACTCGTTCACTCGCTCATCAGAGTTGTTGCATCACACGCCTGACAAACCGGAGCACGTGTTCTGGGAGCGAAGCACATGAGGAAGGAGAGGAAGGCGATGAAAAAAAAAGAACGAACAAAAAGCGTGCCATTTCATGATGCTGATAATTTTTCATCTACGACACACAACAACCCTCGACCCTAAGAGCTGTTCTGTAAAAAGAACAGAAATGAATTGGAAGAGGACGAGGAGAGAGCGTGCCGGTTCTTGATGATGGTAATTTTCCATCCAGGACACACTTCCAGCCTCGACCCTAACAGGTCTGCTGTAGTATATGAAACATCTGCAGCGAGTGTGAGGTTTCCCTTCGCACGCATGGTGCACCGAAAGTGTTGATATCAGGTTTCTAAATTAATCCTTTCCATCTTTCTTTCCCTTTCCCCCTCCCCTTAGTGTAGGGTAACAAACCGGATGCTACAATTCTGGTTAACCTCCCTGCCTTTCTCTCGTTTATTATCTCTCTCTCTCCCTCCCGTATGTACAACCTAAGGTAAGTGCAAAATGTGTTAGCACGTGAAAGACTTCTATGTGGTTTTCTGCTGCTACTCATCCAAGCGTCTCCTGCCGTTCTCGTCATTGAACTGTCGCCATGCAACGTTCAGCATGGCATGCACTGACATAGATGATAAAAAATCATATTGCTTCAGTGCATATTGTGCTGAAACTGAAATCCATAGCAGAGTGAAGTTTTCTTGGAGGCAACTCGGAACTAGTGCAGAGCAAGCGAAACGGCATGCGTACACTAATGCTACATGTGCGAAACAAATCAATGTCAGATACCCAAACAGACATAAAGGGTAACAGGTAGCGATTAGTTTTTAGGAGATTAACAGTCCCCACACACTAACGTTTGGTTTTACCTCCACATTCTCATTTATCCAGCGCCTAGAGCAAATTGTCTCAAGCTATTTGGCTGACGATTAGGTTGTAGATGACAGTACGCGCTTTGAAGTTGTTAAAATTCAGGCGTTGTGGCTAGTTCGCTCGATCAAATACGTGCGCGGAAAATGCACCTGTTTTTCATATAGTAAGCGATATATCATTTCAAAAGAGAATGCGTAATTTCGGTGAAAGATGAATTGACATTAGCTTTAAAAAACTGGACTGCCCATCATCAATGTGTTGTGGTGCTGCGTGTGCCTCTTCGCAATCGTCATAGCTTGTGTGAATTTATTTCCGATTATTCCCATAGCTTATAGCAGCAGCGAAAGCAAGGATTGGAAACTATCCCTGCTACAAGGACGTGGGATGCTTCACGCCGAAGACCAGAATGAGCCTCGAGATTGCTGTGCCCGACTCTCCAGAAGAAGTAGGGGCTGAAATAACCTTCTTCACAGACGGCGGCGGCGGAGGGGTGCACGTGACTCATAAGAATTGGTCGGAAATGCTGGCGAAAGGGCGCTGGAATATGAAAAGACCACTCGTCGCTATAATACACGGATTTACCGAGAGTGGAGAGAAACCCTGGGTCATCTCTATGAAAGACGCACTCATAAAACATGTACGCTTCATTAATTTTAGCTAATCTTCGTTTTCGTGCGTTTTGCCAATGTGATTTTGCTATTGAACAGTAATGACACCGGAGTGTTTCAAAAGACTGAAGACCTCAACAGAGAAATTGTTAAAATAGACTTGAAGATAAATATGAAATAGAAAAAGGTACTTCTCGATAGCCCTGTATGAGAACAAGAATTCAATACTGGCGACCAGACATTCGAATCTGGGCCATGTAATGAATATCTAGGTCAATCACGTGAAGTATCTAGGATAAGTGAGACTGCTCATCGCAATGAAATTCACTAAAGAATAAGCAGAGACTTCGGCTGTACCAAGAGTAATTGTGAAGTCTTGATTGGCCACTCAACGCTGCACCTTTGGCGGAAAGTCTAAAATCATTGCTTTGTAATAGTACTAAGACAAGTGGCAGAAACTTCCACCATACCAAAGACACTTGAAACGTTGGGGCCTGCGCAGCGTGCGATGAAAGACATAATGATATTTGTAAATTAGGAACAGGAAGACAACAGTGTGTATTAGATGAAAAGAAGGTATGAGCCATATTGTTATGTCTATCAAAGGAAAAACTGAACCTAGTCTAGTAAAGCTGCCCAATGGGTACCGAAGGATGGGAAACACAACTGTGAATGCCAAGGATCACGAATTAAGAAATTTGTAAGAATAAAATGAAATCAGTTCGTGCAAATCAACTAAACTTGACTTCAGTGAGTGAGACCTTCGTCTGGAAGTGGATTTTACAAAGGCTGAGGATTACGAAAACTCAATTTTGAGTGATTTTTATGTGAGAACAAAAATTATGTTTGTTTCTGTGAACTTGACTGTTGAAGTTAGACTACGATACATAAGCAACAATGTACAATTTACTAATTATCTGCAGTGTTTAAGTCAAGGCGAACTTATACATTCAGAGAATTCACTTGCGTGAACTCTTACGCTATGTGAATTCTCCTGTTGCGAGGACATTTTCATTGCGGTACTGAGACTGAATGTGTGAATGTCAGTTAAGGTGTTCGCATGCCTAGTTTTGTGGTGGTTGACAACATTACAATCTATGAGCAGTGGAGCATTCGGGGCTGGACACTAGTGCGAGCATGCAGAGTTCCATTAAGCCATTAAACAACCTGGCAGACGCGTTTTGTAAAATCGTGCTGAGGCTAGCATCGCAACAGCCGCCTGTCTCGCCACTAGGGCTAGTGGACGCAGTAGCACTCATGTGTCATCTCCGAGTGCCATACTGTGTGCCACGTGCTTGTCAGCCACGTGCTTGTCAGCCAGCAAACCTTGGATGCCGGAGCAAATGCGAAAATTGACAGTCGGCGTCGGTGGCGTCAATACGGGGGAAGCAAAACATAATCATGTGATGGCATCCTGTGACGTCACTTTGACGTCACATAATGATATCATTTTTGCTTGGTAAAAGGTGGGCCGATCCCGGACGCACCCCAATCCCGCGTGAGGTGAAGTAAGCTTGCAATGCATCCGCTCCCGGTGGCAGTGCAAAACCACGTTAGGTGCAATAAGCTTGCGAGAAAGGTCAATAACAATCATCTGTAAAAAAAAAGGAAAGAGGAAAATCGCGTTCGCCTTCGAGTCGTCTTGGGCAAATGCTTAAGGGACCGTAGTTATCACTCGGACACGTGTCCTTGTGTAGTGGCATAATTTACAGCTCGTTTTCCGATGCATGTTTTCCGACTATGTTAGACTAGCAGCTCCTGATGACTTCTTAGTTTGTCCCTGTTACTATATCACTAATTATTACCTTGCACTTTGTACTATGTTACGTTGTACGGCTGCATGTGTAAATCGGCGTGGTATGTGTTAATAAGCGGTTTGGTGTTGGCGCCCGTATTTGTCAGTCTGTTCACTTCGTCCCCGTCTTTTTAGCGCCATACCTATATTCTGATGTAATTAACCAACTAGTTGAGCAACAATCCCTGCGGACCATGAGACGTTTTTCTTAATTTAGGCCTCTTTGTTCCAGGCTGGATGCAACGTACTGATTGTGGACTGGCGCAAGGGAGCAGAATTCCCTTTCTACTTCAGGGCCTCTAGGAACACGCCTGCGCCAGGTGCTCAGCTTTCGCTTCTTATTCGACAGATGATTCAGTCGTCTAAGAACGCGCTGTCCGCGAAGAGTGTCCATGTCGTGGGATTCAGCTTGGGTGCTCAAGTCGCTGGCTTCTGCGGTCGGCACTTTTATATAGCCACCAAGAAAAAGCTTGGGCGGATCACAGGTAATAATGGCAACACTTTACGAAGACAATGGATCGCGACGTTTTAATTGCATATACACGTTCCTTCACCGCTCACAGTCATGAGCCTAGTCACTGCGCGAATCATAGGCACTACGGGTACACTGTGAATATTTTTTGTTGTCGTTGTTCAGTGCGCGATACGTAACATGTGAGTCACGATGAAAGTCCCACGTTTGTTGCTGCATAAGAGTGATATTAAGGAATTAGAAATATCGGATGTGGATGGCACTGTGTATAATTAGTATTACGTAATAATGACTCACATTATGTCAATATTATTAAATGCGAAGCATTTCTTAGCGAACCTCTGGCACTTTGAGCGTATCTATCTATCTATCTATCTATCTATCTATCTATCTAGCCGCCTACGTCTGGGTGCTCTCATGATCGGCTCCTTAACTTGGTGTAGACCAAAATTTGCATGGGAGGGTAAGAGTATTTGACGAATATGATTGCCGGTTCAGGGCATGAATAACATTAAAATCCTGTCGTGTACGTCGTCAAACCCTTTCCACTAGACACGTGTGGCACATACCCGTTTACCACGGGCGGCGGGGTACGGGTATGCGCCACAGGTGATTGACAGTTTATATCTACCCAGGAACAGCGAGGGCAGACATTGGTAACTTAAATGCTAGATCGTTAAGGAAAACCAACATCGGCAGCGTTGACTCAACAAATGGAAAGAATAAAAATTGTGATCCCAGCCTGAATCGAACCCAAGCATTCTGCGCGGCAATCAGGTATTCTACCACTGAGCCACGCCAGGTCTATTAACTGGTTTGGAACAACAGCATACGCAGGCGTTATATCGGTGCAACGTCAATTGTGGTTGTGGTGCTGGCTGTCTAATTTTAAAATAACGCAATAAACACTACATGATAATCCTACGATGTGTACTCCTACGATGCAGGCGTCATATCAGATTAACGTCTGTAGTTCCAGTGTTGGCTCCGCTTTTATAGCGGTCTAATAAAGATTACATTTGTATTCCTACATTTGTATTCCGAGCAAGATATATTGAAGCATTCCTCGACCCCAGAGGAATACATTAACGAAAGTTACACATGATATCCACATCACCGCACCGTAAAGTGCACTTCGTCCGCCAGAACGACGCAGTCTCCTCTTCATTTCTTACGAGGCTGGGCGATGGCCTCATGCTGACCGAGGATGATGCCAGATTGATTGACAGCCGCTTTGTGAATTAGGCTACGTAGGCCACATACGCCCAGGTAGCCTACGAATACGACAACACCAGCCACTGAGGTTGGTCTGCGTAGCACTATCCAGGCCTACCAGCCTCGACGGCCTATACCTCACAAACGCGAAGGGTGGCTTCAGGTTCCGACATGTCGCCGGCTCTGTCGACAGACAATTTGTCGACGAAATGACCGAGGCATCCACGAGTTCCAACAGCTGTACTATACCACATACTTCACTACACATGGACCCTTCGTCACCACCGGATACTATAACAAGTCATAACCAGCTGCTGGTGCTCACTGATCACGGTGATGACGCCCTTGTTCAAGAACTGTCAAGAACTTCTTCCACACATGCACGCGGGTTCGTGAAACGTGTGTGCGTTCTCGGGACATGTATAAGCACTACATATCACCGTAACGCTTCTGGTGTTGGTAATACCTACGTTGCCATTGGCAGCGTTACCCAACCGTAAACAAGTGGTTATATAACACACATGCGGCTCTTCAGCATATATATGTGTGCGCACAAAATTTATACAAATCTTTAGTATCATTTTGTAACGTGTCACTCAGTAAAAAAAGTTACGCCAGTCGCCTATCCGCGCATGCTTCGCATAACATCGACTCCCATGGTACGTGGGATCTGCCGAATTTTTCTGCACAAGTTCCTCACAAAACGCATTTGCTTAAAATACTCGCGCGCGGAACACACGTGGAGAGCTCGACGTGAAGAAATAGCAAACCACAGTTGCGTGCATAATAAAGAGTAAATAAAACGGACCAAGAAATGAAAAAAGATATCTATTAGTGTTAGCCTTTGGACGCTTGTAAGAAAACCTTGTTTACCAAAGCTATATGGGCAAAGAGGTCTGGGTTAGCAAGAATCCCGTGAGTGAATCGAAATATTACAGATGAATAAAAACACCGCTTAACACACGAGACAAAGCAAGAAGTGGCACACATGGCCTTGTATGTGTGATTTCTTGCTTTGTCCCGTGTGTTGAGCCCTATTTTATATTGATCATGGAAAGCTACCAACTCGCCCCACCCACCTGTCTTGTTCACGTTAGCAGAATTGCCTCCTCATGATCAGTGTCTCTTATGTGTATACTGGCCCGTCTTGCCACGATCAGACGAGGTTTGTATCGTACTCTCATACTGAAGTGCTTGATATTCGAACATATTTCATCTTCTAGACATATTTATATTCCTATATTGCGCTGACTCAACATCAAATATGTAATAATATGCTAAGCCAAAGAAACGTGTGAGCAACCTAAACACTACAACAGCTCCAAGAAAGGCGCTTAAGCTTTTGTCATCCTTTCCTGCTATTTTAAGGTGCATACTGAGCTTTTTCGCAGTTAAATGACTACGGTGTAGCAAGAAAGCGAGCTCACATAAAAATGTGAGCTCAAGCTTAGGTTAGTGTACAGACTGCACATACTATATAAGCTGATTTCATTTCACATGAATTGCATATATTACGTGTGCATGCTAGACCATGGTAGTCTTTCAGTTGTCACCGACAAGCCGACGTATTCTGTTTTTGCATCGTTTTCGCAACACTGCCGGAGTCTTCATTGTGCTGCTATTGTGGGTCGGCAGTGATTTGATAACTTAGCAACGTCCCTACCAGTCCTAAAAGCGCTGAACAAACCAAGCAAAGGGAACAACATGATCAATTGAATGTTTTTGCTGCAGCTAAAATTAATTGAATGGAAGGGTCAGAGTTACGATCCTCATTTTATCTCTTTTCTCTTTAGTCAACCAAAAAGAATGAAGTAGCTTAACGAAGAGCCGCTGTCTCTTCTTCAGAGCTTCGAAACTACGAAACGTTGGTCCAAGTAAAAAAAGCGATGAAAATAACGCAGATGCACAGGCGCAACAGTTCTTTGAGTTTATTCGTGTGCATGCGCCAAACAGACATTGCTTTACAACGAGCACTGCAAGAAAGCTGCTCTGCAATCGCAGAAAAGTCTCTTGCAATAGCAGCGTAAATGGGCTTCAACGCAAACAATTGGAAAGTAATTCAATATGTATCACCAAGGCCAGCAACGCAGCAGACACGAGATGAACCAACCGTGCGCTTTTATTTTTATAGATCGTCCGGTATTCATTTGTAAAGGGCGTTATTTAACGCACGATACCAAAACAAGAAAGCGCAGTCGTGTAATGAAGTGGTATCTATAATACGTAGATCGAAATAAGAATAAAGCATTCTGGGTTTTTTGGTTCCACAAACGCGATCACATTGATTATCTGAGGTTCAAGCTGGTGTTCCTGGATGACGCCCCATCGAAATGTTGCAGTCGATGCCTGACATCGAAATCACGCAATATTGAATAGCAGTATACGGCATCTTAGCCACTAAGCCACCATGACGGGTGTATATGGCTAACCAGTGTGACGCCAAGTTGGAGAAACAAATTTATTGCCAATACACTTATCAGTCGCTGTTTAACAGTAAGGCCAAGTTTATTGCTTTTCAGGTTTAGATCCCGCAGGACCTATGTTCGGGAACAGCAAGGGGTGCCTTTCAGGAGATGATGCGGACTTCGTAGATGTAATACACGTGAATGCGGGTAATCTTCAAGACTTTCGATATGGAGTGGACAAGTCCGTCGGTCAGGTAGACTTTTACCCGAATGGGGGCTCAGACCAACCTGGTTGTCCTACAGGTATGCGTTCCAGATTACACAAGTGCTTGTCAATAGCAGGGAAAATATATTGCTTACGAAAACGTACATGTGAGTTATTGCTAATGTAAAAAGAACGTGAGCGCACCATGAATTCCAAAACGGTAATTTGCATTCATCTTGTAGACAAACTGCCCGCATGAATGACTTTACTGACCACAGAGCTCAAGCGACTGCCACTTTACAATTGTCTACGTGCCAATTGTTAGCTTCCATGTGACGTCTTTGACGCTGATCGTTAAGGTGCTGGTGCTCTAACGTGTCGGATGTAATGATCTCAAGGCGCCATAATCACCTCCCCGTTACCCTACTTTAATGTGATATGGACACTGCCGGAACGTCATTGGAATATGTTTATGAATAACGGAGAAACCTGCATGCGACGTACCGATAACACTAACATCACATCACGAACTTCGCGTGCCATCATGCTGGTATTGTTAAATGGCGGGTTCAGCTAGGTCCACGCAAGCCACGTATATTTAAAAATAGGAAAACCTTAATCCCTGTGCAGATACAGTTTAAAATTACAACAGAATGCGACGAGATAAAAAAATTCGGCAGATCCCACGTACCGTGGGAGTCGATGTTATGCGAAGCATGCGGCGGGTAGGTGACTGTGGCGTATCTTTTTTTTACTGAGCGACACGTTACAAAATGACGTTAAAGATTTGTATAAATTTTATACGCACACATATATATGTTGAAGAGCCGCATATGTGTTACATAACCAGCTGTTTACGGTTGGGTAACGCTGCCAATGGCAACGTGGGTATTAGCAACACCAGAAGCGGTAAGTTGATATATAGTGGTTATACGTGTCCCTACAACGCATGCACGTTTCACAAACCCGTGTGCATGTGTGCAAGAAGTTCTTGACAGTTCTTGAACAAGGGCACCATCACCGTGATCAGTGAGCACCAGGAGCTGGTCATGACTTCTTATAGGATCCGGTCGGGATCGTGGTGACGAGGGGTCCACGTGTAGTGAAGTATGTCGTATAGTAGAGCTGTTGGAATTCGTGGATGCCTCGGTCATTTCGTCGACAAATTGTCTGTCGACAGAGCCGGCGAGATGTCGGAATCTGAAGTCACCCTTCACGATGGTGAGGTATAGGCCGTCGATGCTGATAAGCCTGGATAGTGCTACATAGAACAACATCAGTGGATGGTGTTTGTCGTATTCGTAGACTACCTTGGCGTATGTAGCCTACGTAGCCTAGTCTACAAAGCGGCTGTCAATCAATCTGGCATCATTCTCGGTCAGCATGAAGCCATCGCTCAGCCTCGTAAGAAATGAAGAGGACACTGCATCGTTCTGGTGGACGAAGTGCAGCTTACGGCGTGGTGATGTGGATATCATATGTAACTTAACTTTCGTTAATGTATTCCTCCGGGGTCGAGCAATGCTTCAATATAGCTTGCTGAATCATAGGAATACAAACGAATGTTTATTAGACTGCTATAAAAGCCGAGCCAACACTGGAACTACAGATGTTAATCTCATATGACGCCTGTATCGTAGGAGTACACATCGTAGCAGTATCATGTAGTGTTTATTGCTTTCTTGTAAAATTACATAGCCAGCACCACAACCACAATTGATGTTGCACCGATATTACGCCTGCGTAGGCTGTTTTTCCAAACCAGTTTATAGACCTGGCGTGGCTCAGTGGTAGAATACCTGATTGCCACGCAGAGTGCTTGGGTTCGATTCCTGCTGGGATCCTAATTTTCATTCTTTCCATTCGTTGAGTCAACGCTGCCGATGTTGCTTTTTTTTAACACTCTAGCATTTAAGTTACCAATGTCTGTTCTCGACGTTCCTGGGTAGATATAAACTGTCAATCACCTGTGGCGCATACCCGTACACCGCGGCCCGTGGTAAACGGGTATGTGCCACACGTGTCTAGTGGAAAGGGTTTGACAACGTACGCGGCAAGATTTTAACGTTATTCATGTCACGACCCGGCAATCATATTCGTGAAATCCTCTTACCCTCCCATGCAAATTTTGGTCTACACCAAGTTAAGGAGGCCATCATGAGAGCACCCAGACGTAGGCGGCTAGATAGATAGATAGATAGATAGATAGATAGATAGATACGTAGATAGAAACGCTCAAAGTGCCAGAGGTTCGCTAAGAAATGCTTCGCATTTAATAATGCCCTCTCATATTTTGGGACATGACATACTGTTGTTCCACTCTCATCTATCGCGTAGCCCTGTTGAAGCTGTGTTGTGTCCACAAGTTTGTATAGTTCAACAACAAACCTTTAGCATTGTTTCATGAGCATTTGTCGCTTTAAAATTTGGTGCCTGTTGTGGCAATACATTTTTCTGCGTTATCGCAAATATTTGTTGTGGTACTTAAGCTCTATGTTGTAACAACGCACAGGCGACAGAATTCGCTTGTGTTGTCATAAGAAAGAAATGTGTGTTGCGCTACTGAAAGGTGTGCCGTGCATCAGAAAGCTGTAACAGCCGCAGAGAAATGTTGTAACAGCAATATCTGCAGTCGTCATGAGAAGTTTTGTTGTTGCTTATAACTCGGGATAACGCTTGTCTGCGTTGTTTCAGGTACATTGGCGAGGCTGCGCGCTTGCAGCCACGACAGGGCCCCGGATCTATTCATTGAATCCATAACAAACCGGAAGTGCTCTTTCAAAGCACTAAAATGCAGTGGTGGATGGACAGAATATGAAAGCGGGCGCTGTAAAAGTCACGCAAATAACTACGACGGCGAAATGGGCTATCGAAGTGTGCTGAGTAAAGCAAGAGGGGACGAGTATGTACGGACCAATGATAAATCGCCTTACTGCATATCATTGCCTTAATAAATATCATCATCACAACTGTTTATTGCAATGCCTACATTGAAAATAATGTGTTCACTTAAGATAACCTGTGTGTGGGATGGACGGTTGACACACAGATATCCGGTACAGTCCGCCGCGGTGGTATAGCGGTTACGGTGCTCGGCTGCTGACCCGATGGTCGCGGTTTCGATCCTGGCAGCGGTGGTCGCATTTCGTTGGAGGCGAAATGGTAGAGGCCCGTGTACTTAGATTTAGGTGTACGTTAAAGAACACCAGATGGTCGAAATTTCCGGAGCCCTCCACTAAGGCGTCTCTGATAATGCTGTCGTGGTTTTGGGACGTAAAACGCCAGATATTAATATTATTAGATGTCCGGTACACTCTTAATCAGGTACTTGTTAAATGCTGGCTATCCGCCTCGTGCATCGGTATGGTGGCGCCACCGCTCGGCTAAGGCGGTTGTACCCTCTCCCAACCCCCCATAGGATCCCATGCATTTTGAATGAAGTTTGCGATTTCGTTGCGCAAAAACAAACTTGCGCCATCTCTCGACAATACGCCACACCGACGACGCAACACCACGGCCGGGCTAGACCGCAGCGCGCGTGCGGTCTAGCCCGGCCGTGGACTTCCTGTTGCTCCCACCGATACGCGATGCTCCCACTGACCTCCATTAGTGGAGATCAGTGGATGCTCCTAGGTGCCCCTCTCTCCACTTTCTTTTATTTCTTTCGGTGGCCGTGAGAGCGCGCGCTGTGCACTGTGCTGTAGCGCCGGTAGCGCACCCGACAAGACCGGTTGGGCTCGTCGCTTTCGTCGCGTCTTCCTTGAACGTTGCAACGTTAATATTGTGTTAAGGCGGTGGCCACACGTCGGACGATGAGCCCTGATTTCGTTCAGCTGCCATCTCATCAACGGCAATGTTTCAGACGCCTCAGTTGTGTACTTTTGTCCGTTGGGTTGCGGGACAAGATGGCCTCCTGCAAGACCGCGTTTTTCCAAGTCAGCTGTGTGCGTAGTTCTCGGCGTCGTAGCAGTTTGATGACGCGAGGACGTCAACTGGTGCTACATCGTGGGAACCGCTGAAGTGACTGCAAGCTTGACGACATTGTACCAGAATATTCTAGCGTACTGTACGCGCACGATTGTGCTACACTTAAAATACCGCGCTTGGCCTCGCGCGTCAACCTGGTACGCCTGTGTGCAACAAGCGTCTTGTTATCGTTGTTGCGTCGGTTAATATTGAATTGCAATTGGAATACCGTTTTTGCAAAGGTAAGTGAAGCTGTAAGTAGTTGTCCTGCTATATGCTCGCTACTCCACGAACATTACTTCTAGAACCGCATTTTATTTTGAGCTGCACGTACCAAAGGAGAATCTAGCATACGAGATACATTGCACGCGTGCGCATTTCCTATATAAATCTGAGTAATGCCACGCGTGCGCATTTCCTATATAAGTCTGAGTAATGCCATGCTCAATTTAAAGCGCATG
This sequence comes from Rhipicephalus sanguineus, assembly GCF_013339695.2. Taxonomy (NCBI): domain Eukaryota; kingdom Metazoa; phylum Arthropoda; class Arachnida; order Ixodida; family Ixodidae; genus Rhipicephalus; species Rhipicephalus sanguineus. Next base: position 96,823,973 of record NC_051186.1, read on the forward strand.
TGTTAGAGGATTGTGGCTTCAATGGTGAGAGTGATTAGATATTCCGAAATATGTGATTACAATGCAGTTAGAACTTCCTCATATGTTAATACGGTCTGTGAACAAAAAAAAAACGCTGTGTGAATGTTTGTTGGTCATTTGCTACAGTACTTTCACGCATTATTATGCAGCTGTGTAACGGCTGTTAAAACGTTGAGCAAGTTAGATTTTGGTTTTCTAGGCCTAGTTGAGTGCTACGAGTGTTGGGCGAAGATAAAATCGCGTGTCTTTTGTGCGTTTCTTAAGCAGGCATACAGCCGTAATAGTCATTGTTGTTGTACTGTTTGGGGTGTTCAATAAAACAAGAATGCTGTTTTGTACTGCAACAGTTTTTATTTCATCTGTGTTAACAGATCACGCAAACAACTTGAACACATGCACGTAAGAAATGTACGCAGTGCATCGCGCGCACGCATAAAAAACGGGCCTGTCATTTTAAAACAAATAATATAGAACAATCGACGTAATAGACGGCATGGTTGTCTAGTGGAGCAGCGTCGGCAGTACAAATATCAAACCAGAATGAAACCTGAATAGAAAAACGGAGAGTAACAGGCGCTTTGCCCACGGCTTCTATGAGCCGCGCATATCCAGCTATCGCCACCGTCCGCCGTTGGTGGCGCCACCAGTACCACTGAAAGCAGCAGCGCACGAGGCGGATATCGAGAAGAAAGTAGACGAAAAATGGCCCGTTTCCTGGTTCTATATATCACTTTAGGCGGCATCTGATAAAAATTTTACTTGCGTTCGCATCCGATACAATGGCTTTATCGAAGAATGCATTCCATGGCAATCTGTAAATAACTGGGCTTTGCTGGATCCATGATCCGTCCTGGTATATTCTGATAGTTCTCTAGATATAAGGTCTTTGTAATCCTTCCACTGTATAAATGATAGCTGTATTGCATAGAACGTTCGAGCAAAAGAAGTTGAGCAAGTTACTGCAGAGTTGTGTACCTGAGATTATAATGTGTATAACTCAACACAAATGAACACAACAGACAATTATGCCAAGGAAATCACAGGGCACAATAATTATTGGATTGAAGTGCAGTGTAGTTAGCACTACGTTATTTGAAATGAATTAAAATGGAATAGAAATTACCATTTCTGTCAAAGGAATCCGAACCCACAACCTTCAAATTACGCATCTGATGTTCTAGAAATCGAGCAACTACGGAAGGTACTTTCCCTCCCGCTTCGTTGGGTATTACTGTACGTGTAATCCCTGAATTTTTTAGCCAGCGCCGCTCGTAGCCAAGGGCGGTGAGCGTGGAACACACTTTCTGCCAGAGGGTGCCGCGTGACACATTACCTTTGCTCGAGGCGGCAGCTAATCAATAAACTCTCGCATAGTAACCAAGACATCAAATCTTTCGGGAAGAGGCCCTCGTTACGAATATGATTAAAGTAAAACGGCCCAAGTTTGACCCAATTAAACATGCGTAGACCCTCCAACAGCCCCTGGGCGTCTCCTGTCGTTCTTGTTGCAAAGAAGGACGGTTCTGTGCGGTTCTGTGTCGACTACAGACGACTCAACAAGATCACTCGTAAGGACGTGTATCCACTGCCGCGAATAGACGATGCGATTGACAGCCTGCAAGGCGCCGAATTCTTTTCATCTCTCGATTTGCGCTCACTGTACTGGCAAGTACCTATGGCTGATGACGCTCAACCGAAGACCGCTTTTGTCACGCCCGACGGCCTGTACGAATTCAACGTCATGCCGTTTGGGCTGTGTAGTGCGCCCGCCACCTTTGAGCGCATGATGGATACCGTTCTGCGCAACCTGAAATGGCACACGTGCTTGTGCGACCTCGACGACGTCGTCGTTTTTGCTCCGGACTTTTCCAACCATCTTCAACGCCTACGGCATGTTTTGACGCGTTTGAGCGACGCCGGTCTGCAACTGAATCTAAAGAAGTGCCGATTTGCAGCACGGCAGCTGACAATCCTCGGCTACGTCGTGTCCAAGGACGGAATTCTTCCCGATCCAGGCAAACTTCGCGCCGTGACCGAGTTCCCGAAACCTACGTCCGTCAAAGAACTGCGCAGTTTCGTAGGACTGTGTTCCTACTTTCGGCGCTTCATTCGAAATTTCGCGACTATCATATCGCCTCTGACGAAGCTCCTCGGAAGTAACGGGCCCCTCCATTCATGGTCGTCCGAGTGCGACGACGCTTTCGAAAAGCTCCGCCGTTTGTTGACGTCGCCTCCCATACTACGCCACTACGACCCTACGGCTCCTACAGAGGTACACACAGACGCTAGCGGTGTTGGCCTTGGCGCTGTCCTTGCGCAGCGCAAACCAGGGTTCCCTGAATATGTCGTGGCATATGCAAGTCGTACGCTTACTAAAGCCGAGACCAATTACACCGTCACCGAAAAGGAATGCCTGGCGATCATCTGGGCCCTTACGAAATTCCGACCTTATTTGTATGGTCGCCCATTTGATGTGATCACCGACCATCATGCACTATGCTGGTTGTCGTCACTGAAGGATCCCTCAGGTCGCCTCGCCCGCTGGGCACTTCGCCTACAGGAGTACGATATCCGCGTGCTGTACCGCAATGGACGCCAGCATGCTGGCGCCGACGCACTCTCGCGCTCCCCCTTGCCTGACGACAATACCCATAGCTCAGTGTCTCACAATGCCGTTTCTTCTATCGACATTCACACCGTCGCTACTGAACAGCGCAAGGATCACTGGATCGCCTCATTGATAGACTTGCTGACTGATCCATCGGCAACACCATCCACTCGCGCGTTGCGTCGTCAAGCCCACCATTTCGCCGTTCGCGACGACCTCCTCCACCGACGCAATTACGGCGACGGCCGCCAGTGGCTACTCGTAATACCCCGCACCTCCACCAAATTATAAAGGCGTTTATTGACGGCACTAGTCGACGAAGCACAACGGCGACAGTCAAGACAGAGCGCGGACTCTGAGCGCGAGGAGCGTGCTGTCCGAGAAGAGCCGAAGGGGATGACCCACTAGAAAGCGCTCGAGAGGGCGACCCATTACAGACTTCCAACGCTTCGCTACATTATTATTATTGTTCCGGTGCCAAACCATAAAACACGACAAACCGCCGTGAGCTATAAACGGCCGAACGCGTGCGCCGCAAGTATCTTGAATTGTCACCAAAATGATTGTGTCGCTAATACGATCGTGTCAGAAACCCACCCCGTCCACAGGGAGTGCAGAAGACCGTTCGCGCTCGTTAGACTTGTAGCAAGCCTGTTCATTGGTTTCGCAGCATATGGTTGTGTACGCCTGAAAGAAGAAAAAAAAAGAAATTAGGGCAGCTTCACGCTGGTTGTGCCAAACCTGAAGGAACACCGGAGATAGGCGGCCTTCCTCTTAGTAGCCCAGCCTAGCCAAGAGATAGCCAGGTAAGCCAAGATATGACCACAAGACCATAGAGGATGGCAGTTAAGCATGGGAAAGCCAAGTTGAGCCCAGGAAAGCGAACTTGAGGCTCTCTCTGTACTTATTTGTCTCTTTTAGATTCGAAGCAGCTTTGCTCGGGGCTCTGTCCTGCGGTGGCGTCCGCACTCCACTGCGCATGCGCGTCCCCTCCCCCCTCTTTCCTCTCCTACGCTCCCCCCTCTCGCGCGCCTCATTCTCTCCTGCGCAAAGCGACGATGAGCGCCAGCGCATGCGCGTCCCCACCCCCTTCCTCTTACCTCCTACGCTCGCCCCCTCTCGCGCGCCGCCTCATTCTCTCTTGCGACGAGTAGGCAGCAACGACGCATCCGGCGTCTTGACGTGCCACGAGCACCCGATGGGCGCCTCTGCTTCCGTGGCTCTAGACGAGGGGCGCTCGTGCTCTCCTTCTCTCGCTGAAGAATCCCACGAAGACACCAATATCAGGGACTGCAGAGAGGCATACGCAATCTTGCGACTTTGCGCGAATCGAATACCTCGGACGCCGGCAGTTCCACGCAGCGGCAGTTGGATGGAGACTGGAAGACAGTGCTGATTCTACGCCAGAGGAAGCCACAAGCTCGAGAACGCAAGAAAAAAAATTACACCATGTCCGGCTCAAACGAACCATCTCCCCGCTGCTTCGCATCCACAGATGGCTCCCTTTAGCGGGAGATGGTGTAATTTTTATTGCGATAGCAATTTTATGGACAGTCTCGGCTGCATTCTGCCGTCGCCGTCGCCGCCGTCATGCACCGTATATGTATAAGTATGTATATATATATATATATATATATATATATATAAAAGCCCCAAAGAAAAATAATTCAGAAAAATGCTTCCGAAGCGCGGAATCGAACCAGAGACCTCATGCTCCGCAACGAGTGGTGCTACCCATTACGCCACGAAACGCAGTTCCTCCACGTAGCTAACGGCGAGCGTTATATACACACCCTTTACCGCTGGACGGACTCAGAGACGGCCTGCGCTTATAAGCGTTTCTTCATTACCAGCGAGATGGCGCTACGAGCGCGACGGGCGCATTTAAAAGTCGTCGGCGAGCTCGCTCGCTTCTTCTTATATTTGCGCAGGGAGAACCTTGCCCTTCCGCTGTCTGCTCGCGCGGTTTTCTCGTGGTGAGGGGAAGAGGGATGTTTCACGCTTTCACCGTGATGCCCGCGCTCATGTTACGGAGCGCACGAAAGTCACTCGAGCTCAAGGGACGCCGCTAAACGAACAAACAGAAGATGAGCGCGAACTATCAAGTGTCACAGCTCGACACTTGATGCACGCTAGTTTCCTTCGCTGCTTCGGCCGCCTTTGCAACATGATCGCTGTTCAAACTGAGAGTATCCATTGGCGAGCCTCAATTCGTATAGCATTAGTTTCTTGCTATCGCATTCATTGCTTCGCCCTTGCGGCGAAACTGTGACTTTTTTTCTCTCCCGCTGTTTCTCTTTCTTTCTTTTGTCCTCTCTATCCATTTCTCGTTCTCTCGCCTGTAGCAACGCAATCATATGGTTCCCATAGACGCTTCTTCTGCTAGCGCGCCTGGACAGCCGAGCAGTTACGACGTTCGTCTTCGGACTGTGGGTAACTGGGTACGAATCCTGCCTCGCGAGAACATTTCTTCTTGTTTTATTCATTTTTTCTTCTCCCCTTTCCACTTCTTTTCTCCTCTCCTCCTTATTTGCTTCCCCCAATGCTTTGCCAGATGAGGCATGGAGGTGGAATCGCTCGGCGGAGTTTTCCGAACACCATCGGATTCAGTTCGAGTTTAAACAGATCCGCTATTAAAACATTGTTGTCCAAGTGGTAAGAAGCAAGTGAGGATTTCGTTGATAGCGACAGAATCTATTTTCAGTCTACATAGCGGTATTGGTGTACGTTGCCCGCCGAGTCCGCAAAGACATTAAAAAAAACGTTCTGCCTTCTCTGTTTTTAAATACGGTAAAGATAATGACATGATTTAAGATATTTGCATAGCCAGCTGTTCTCATAACAAGTGGTACATCGCTTTTGTGTATATTGTCATGGCGGCATGCCGACGTGCGACAAAGCACGCCCGTCCACCTGTGCTTGGGGATCTGCTTGGCCATGCGAATAATAAAAACCAGAAAAAAACGCCTCGTTTTTTAGGTTCTTGATGTTGTGCCTCAAGGAAATTTTACTTGCAGCTTTGGTTTGCCTGAATTGTGAACTGTTATGGGAGATGTTCAGTCAGGGAATAGGGTTAATCAAATTATGTGTAATGTGTGCAATACAAAAAACATTGTTGATGCCTCCTTCATAGGAATCGGTATAACACGAATGTGAACCGCGTCTTTCCATGAGTCTAGTTGTTTGTTTGTTGTTCATTGGAGTATGAAAGCGTGCACAATGTATATTGGTGTTTGGCAGCTATTCAACCGTTCGACGTGGGTGCATCCACGTCGAGTGGCACATCTCCATCCCGAAGACTGACGCCAAACATCATGACTGAACCCTTGTGGTAGCTGAATTAGTTAACATACACTTGGACACAACATATACTGAATCCTGCTCACAAAGATGACATCAACACGCACATGACACAGCATTCATTCGCACTCATTCATGGCGTCGTCATTTGAGGAGATAAACGACAAGGCTTCCCAATAATACAGTAACGTACGCCTGCGCCCGTGCATATACCGCACAGCGCTTCAGGAACGCCATAGGCCGAGTTGGTAGCTCGCGCCGTGAACGCGGGAAGGCGTTGCGGTTCCCTCTGGTGTGTCTGACGTTGCACCGAAAGGAGAAACTACCGAAGCGCTCACTGTGGGCGCTCCTTAGTGTTATGATGCAGTGCTTCACTTCATCGATCCCAGGCGGCGACGCCTCCCGCCCCTTCCAACCAAGGTCACTGAGAAAAGGAGAAGGTGTGAGAGATATAACACGCGTTTGTGAAGCATCATGCATGAGCGTTAGTAGCCCAGTGGGTAGATCACCCGGCATCTACCGTCGCGGAACTAGAGGCACAAACGCAAAATTGTTCCTGCGAGCTTTGATTGCGAAAGTTAGAACCGGTAAGCAGCTGTGGGCTAGAACGGGTGCGCGGCCAGCACTTCCGCCAAGTACTTGCACGGCGTGTGTTGAGCATATGTTGCCGACCACCATATCATGCGCGAAGGGAAAATAAGTTGCTCCGCTCCCAAATTTAAGTTGGCCCACCCCAAAGCCATGTGTTTTCTGCGGAGCCATATGTATGTATTCCTATCAGAAAAGTGTCGCGGTCACCCCATTTTGTTTTAACAGCGAAGGTGTTCTAGCTCAGCGTGAAATGAGTATCTTGGCCCAAAACTATCATTATCGTGAATCGGCACGCGATCTCTTCGTCCTATGCTTTATCTTCTGCTTCGCTCACAGGACACGTGCGCCGATTTCTCCTCCGTGACATGTCTGAGTCTTTATTTGAGACATGCATAGAAAAAATACATGGCTGAGGAGGAGGGAAAAAAAGCCGCACAGTCCCGGCTTGAGGTTGCTCCCTTCCCCTCGTATACATCGGTACTGCGGTATGCACGAAAACAGAAATAGCACAGGATTGCGTTGTAGCATAAAAAACAAGAACTATAAACAAGAAATGTATTAACTAATAACCCTAATTGGTGAGAGACCGAGTACATAGAATGATTGAAAAGAAAGAAAGAAAGAAAGAAAGAAAGAAAGAAAGAAAGAAAGAAAGAAAGAAAGAAAGAAAGAACGATACAAGGAAAGAAGGAAACGGAGAGAGCGAAAGAAACAAAGATATATTCTTGCTGAAAAAAAAAACAATTCTTCGCAAGGCGGGATTCGAATGGACCCGCGTAGCCTTGAGCCAAAGGCGAGTGTCCTAACCACTCGGCTGTCCAGTCACGCTAGCAGAGCGTAGCATAGCCTTGTGTAGTATAGTGTAGCGAGGGCGTCCGCGTTTACAGCATACAGTGTGTGTGCTGCTTAAACTAGGTTCGTACGCTTCTAAGAGCGCTGCTGGCCCTACGCTTCGACACGTTTAGTTCTGAGCCATGCTAGAGATTGCAGACATTGGACTTTCTCTGCTAGTATTTGCCTAGATTTCATTCTAGATTTCAAGCACTAGATTTCATTCCCTGATAAACGACAAAGATTGGTGCGTGGCTCGCCTTAGCAGCCTCGTCGACGAAGCTGCAGCGATCATTGGCGAACAGTAGCACTTGATGAGGTTGTATATATATAGTACAAATGTGTTGACAAAAGGTCACTGAATCTTCTTATCTATAGCTAAGAAAACGACCGGAGAAAGCCTATGCTCAGAGACGCACTCCTAATTGATTAAACGCACTCATGACTCACTTGGCCGATGTCAATGTTCGATGGTTCACCTTAAATGAACCCTCAAGCGTTTTTTTTTCGCATTCTCTTAGCTTCAGAATATAAATTTAGCGACATACCTTGTGTCAAGGAAGCTACGGGCAATTCTCAATGTTTTCCTCAATGTCAGTCATTCCTTCCCTCCCTAATAGTCGATCGCGCAGCCATCACTGGGGATGGCAGTGCACTCGATGGGTTAATCTGTGCTACCCATTACTACCTGGTCTCTGCTGCGCTAACTGGTCTCCGCTATCAACTCCGGCCGCGCGCCATCGGGCAGTAGAGACGAAGCTGATCGCGGAATGGTTAAGATCTGCTCCACCAGGTGACGCAAGACAAACAGCTGTCCTTATTTTTTTCTTCTAGAAGCCGACAATCTGCAAACGCCAAGAATCATATGAACAAACGAAAACAATTACAGAGCGACCACCGATAAACCTCAACTCGGGCAACGTGGTGGTGTCTTCAGGGTGAAGTCACCACAGTCTCGTGCCGCAACACCACATCTCGTGCTCTCTACAGATCTTAAGTTGCGCTGAAGGTTACGAGTGAAAAAGGGAACTAAAAAGACGCGACAAGGTTCGACACGAGACCGCGCCTCAATGATCTCGTGTCCTTCCTTGTCCCGTCTTTTTAGTGATGTTTTTCACTCGTAATCATGAACCAACCGGCCCAAATGCGTACCCTACTACACGATTACCTCATCTACTAAATGACCTGATTGTTTCTAATATTGATGTTTTGTCCTATTCTTCTGATGCTATTCTTAATTCTTTTTTTGTACGTAAACAACATTCCTTTGTTAAAGTTATGCAGTATAGTGACAAGTTTTCTTTTCGCATTTGTTTCTCTCATGCCTGCCATATCAATGTAAATATATCACCTGCTAGAAAAACGGTAATAAATGTGAAGCATTTCGTAGCGAACCCTAGACACTTTGAGCGGTTATATCTATCTATCTATCTATCTATCTATCTATCTATCTATCTATCTATCTATCTATCTATCTATCTATCTATCTATCTATCTATCTATCTATCTATCTATCTATCTATCTATCTATCTATCTATCTATCTATCTATCTATCTATCTATCTATCTATCTAACCGCCTACGTCTCGGTGCTCTCATGAACGTCTCCCTGACATGGTGTAGACCGAAATTAGCATAGAAGAATAAGATGATTTGGCGAATACGACTGTCTGGTCAAGGCGTGAATAACGTGAAATTCTTGTCGCATACGTCATCAAACCTTTTCCTCAAGACACGTGTGGAACATGCCCGTTCACCACGCGCCGCGGTGTACGCGTATGCGACAGAGGTTATTTACAGTTTACATCTACACAGGAGCGGCAAGAAGATATTGGTAATTTAAGTGTGATGACGTTAAGAAAAACCGGCATCGGCAGCGTTGACCCGACGACTGCAAAGACTACAAACTAGGATCCCAGCAGAAATGGAACCCAAGTATTCTGCGTGGCAGTCTGGTATTCTACCACAGAGCCACGCCAGGTCTAGAAACTGCTTTATAAAAATACCATATGCAGGTGTAATGTCGGTGCAATATAAGTTGTGGTTGCAGTGCTGGCTATCTCATTTTAAAACAAAGATATAAACATTGCATATGTAATTCTATGGTACAGGCGTCATGTGGTTAAAGTTAACGACAGTTCTGGTTCTAGTGTTGGCTCCGCTTTTATAACAGTCTAATAAACATTACAGTTTTATTCCTATGATTCAGCAAGCTAAACTTCAAGCCTCGCTCGACCCTGGGTGAATACGCTAACGAAAGTTACGCATTATATTCGTATCATCGCACCGCAAAGTGTATTTCGTTTCGACAATACTGAGGTATGTCTTAACATAAGTGGTGGCGTTACGTCAGATCATAAGTACTCTTTAAACGCCAGTGTTGTCGACGTGTCTGATGAGCACGCTAGTACACTTACAAAAACACGTCGATCCAGAAGAAGAAGAGGAAGAAGAAGAACAACGTCAAAAAATGCAGCATAGAATTACTCGCTGACGGCTTCGCATGATACCTACTCCCACAGGGCGTGCGATCTGCTGCATGTTTTCCACTCCGCTGTTTTTGTATGTCTTCGCGGGTTTTTGCGGCTGGCCAAGCGGTCTTGAGCCACTATTTCTCCATTCACCCTCTGCAGCTCTGTATTGGTTTTGTGACAAACAAAGCAAGCATGCAAGCATACAGCTGCATACGCGCGGATCCTGGCGTTGATCGCGCAGCGACAGGCCGACGCTAACTGCAGCGGCGAGATGAATCGACTCCACTTGCCAGTTGCCGTGTATGCCCTACACGATGTCGCAGCTTTACAAGTCTGCCATCACTAGATTTGCAGCACACAACCCATGTAGGACAATGGATGATGTCAGGAAAATTACAGCATATCCACGGGTGAAAGATGAAAAGCATGGGCGAGGTTCCTGAAGCAATCATGGTTACACCGTGAAATGTTCAGTGGTTTCGCCCAGCAGTAATCAAAGCAATACGCCGCTTCGATTACTGCACGCCATCTAGCGTGCAAGGTGCCGCTGCTTTTCTTTCTTTTTTTTCTTTTTTCTTTTCTTTTTTGCACACATATTGCACATATCTCTATGGGACAGCGCCATCTAGTATATCGTGACTCAACTGCAGTTTGCATGCAGCTCTATGGGACAGCGCCACCTATTGAATGATACGGGAGACGCGACGGCGGGGGCACGACGCATGGAGCGACAACCGACCAGGTGATGCTATGAGGAGCTTCGCCCCTAAAAATGAAACCTCGAGATAAACGCTGTCGTGCAGCTGACGTCAACATAGAACACCGTGTAGCGCAGGCAGATGACGCTCGCTGTCCAGCGAGGGTTTATTGACGTTGACTTGACTTGTAAAAACAGATCGGTCGCCGTTGTTACGTATACTCGAACAATGCTACCTAGAATGGAAGCGGGAAGTTGAAAACTCGTTCGGCTGCGCCACTGTGATCTTTAGCTATTCGCATGTTTAAAGCCAGTGAAGCAAATCTTGAGGACTTGCGTTACTGGCTTTACTTGCTGGTAAAGCAAGTCCTTAGGACTTGCTTTACCAGCTAAATGCGTTTGTACAAAATCGTCAATGTCGTTTCAGGGTCTCTTTCATATACGGTTATTCACTGGCGATCAAGTGTAATGTACTTTGATCTGTATAAGTTCAGCATGCATTAACTTTAACTTGTATTTTAGGCATTTGACATCATTATATATCTATTTGACAACAGGGTATGCTGCTGAGCTAGTTGGTTCATTACTTGAGGGCGTTTTGACTCCACGAGAATTCAGGTATTATTAGTGTTCGCGGCGGCGGTGGTGGACGCCAAAATTTTCGACTGATGAGCCATCTTACGCATTTCGCCTAGACATTTAGGATACCTAACAGCGTCCCTATGATCTGAAATAATATAAACGATGTTTTTCTTGCTACTTCCTTGAACTTCATGGCGTTGTACTTACGCATATACCTTGGCATGCCTTGGTATTGCTCCGGGAATTTCCTTGCCTTTCGCTTGTATCATTTCACAGTTCATGACGAGGTTGACCTAAATATGTGCTGTTCTATCGCTGAAGTGCTCTCGTTTTTCTGGTAACGCTCCATCCACGTGACTAGAAGAATATGATAGATATACTTAGCTAAAAAGTGATGAAGCTGCTGCCGCACGCGCCAAGAATTCTATGAAGTGGCACGCACGTTTCCAAGATATCCGAACTTGCAAGTCGCTGAGTATAACACAGGCTAAACACGGATGTGTGGTCGACACCTTTTGAATGAACACATACAATGGCCAAATGCGTTGAACAACAAAAATGCTTACATTTTAAACACTAACTTATACTGTAGCGAAATCTAAACCAGGGTAAGCATGGGCAACTTTCTCTGTTTGTTTGCGGGGGGGGGGGGGGCGGGGGGGTGTTCGAATTTTTGTATGCTAAGTACGAATTAGGCGGTTCATAGGCATTTGCGAGCCCTTATAGGCTTCATTGTGGAGATGACGTGGTCCTAGTGGAGCACCTTTGTTTCGCCACTCACAAAGGATCAATCGTACAGCTGCGAACAACAGTTTTCTGCATGAACAGGCAGCACAGTTCCTTGATATCTTTAAGAGCGAAGGTGTTTAAGCTAGCCGTAAGTTGTATGCCGTATCACGATTCATAAACGGGTATGTGCCACAGAAATTGGGTAAGTCCCACTACTCACCCCTTGTGCATTAAAAAAGAAGGCAACAGTTAGCCCAAACTAGGGAGCGGGAATGGCGACGGTGACTGCGAGAAGACCTCGAAGATGTGGAGGGCCTACGCCAACGAAGACATGCCCGCAGATCTATGAGAGGTACAAACGCTTGGATTCAGCGCGAGTTTGTCTCTGGTTGGACATCCATGTCGTGTCTGTGACTGCATGAGAGGTGCGAACGCTTGGTTTCAGCGCGATTTTCTGTCTCTGGAGGTTGGACATCCGTGTCGTGTCTGTGAGTGTGTGTGGTTTAACTCGAACCTCTCTGCGTTGAGAATGAACGTAGAAACGACCTAGCATCACCCAGCTAAGGTCTAGAAACAGCCTAGAAGCAACCGCATTAGTGTTCAGAATCGTGCAGTTTCGCTGTTTCAAGGCTTTCGTGCCTTAGTGCTTAGCTAATGCAAGCTTCGCCAATTTTTTAAAGTCTTCCATACCTTTCCGAAACATGTGTCCGCTTGAAGAACACTAATCAGCAGCCTTATGCTCTTTGCAATTCGCGTATGGTGCATCGGTGCAACGAACGCTTTCTTGGGAGCTTAGTCTGCTCGTTCTCGCGATGTCACCATTCTCTCCAGCAACGCTTTTTGGACTGAACGCCATTTTATAGTGCATGATCTTCTGGCACCCACTTCAATGTTTCCAGCAGCGATGCTTTTTCGCATCATGAGTGACGTAGCCTTTTTTATTTATTTAGTGCTTCACTTGGAACCGGAACACGTGTATTTATGGTTTTGTAATTATAAGACAGGCCTTCTCAATGGTACAGTACACTTGAGAAAATTGGTGGCAGTGATTCATCGGCAAAGCACAACGCTAATTAGACGAGGACATAGGAAGACGGGGCCGCGACGCGAGCTCTGACTCACAACTAAAAGGTCATTCGTTGTTTCTTCGACTAAACGCCACCCGGCTTCAGAGAATGCCATAGTAACACGCAGGTTTATACTTCAATCGAATTCGATAGACGCATATACGTCATGTCACCGAAAATAACTACGTGCGCTTTCCTCCAAAGAGTGGTTTGCTGGGTGAGTTGGTATTCCATCTTCAAAAGCCAGCGCAAAATAACAAGGACCCCCCAAAAAAAAGAACAACGCACAACCAGCGCAAGCTATCAGCTGATGCATTTACTGAAGGAACATAGATATGTATGTGTACATACATGTAGGCTTGTCAAAAAACAAGATGTCACAACAAAATATATAAAAAAACATAAACACACACGTCGCGGAAAGATGAGCATTAAAACAGTATATTTAAGCGGCATGCAGCATGGTGACATGCATGACAGAAGGCCACAGATGTTATGCTTACTTCGTAGAACTCAAGGACGATATTCGACGTCGGTGCCCTTCGTGCTGTCTAAAGACCGATCGTTGCCGAGCAGGAAATGATAACGTCCATACAATGATATATTACAACGTCATATTTACGTCGCCTACATGTGGCAAGCAACGCTTTCGGCTGGTCGATGTGCTCCTAAACACAAAATACTTTTGTGCAGGTACGTGGCGATACCATTTGCGTTTTATTACACTAGACTCTAGTGACAATTTGCCTTGTTCGGGTACTTTTGGTGTGCTTCTTGTGAACCGGAAGTTAAGTTTCTCTGGCTCGCTGAAAATGACGAAGAAACGAAAAAAATTCAGCAGATCCCACGCCTTGTGCGAATCGGTTTCATGCGAAGCAGTTAGCGAGTTTTTGTTTAAGCTGCATTTTTTTGCTTACAGTCAAGCGTTACCAGTTGAATCGACCTGTTTTAATCAGTGCAGTAGTTCCGTGCACATCGTGGGCTTACCAAAAAACGTTGACTACACTGGGGATTAAAGCGTAACGTATGCTCAGTCGTGACGCCAGCACTCACGTTAGGCCACATACGTCAGTATTATCGAAACGAAGTGGGCTTTACGGTGGAAGTATGTGAATATTACACGTCACTTTCGTAAGCGCATTCCTTTAGGGTCGATCGATATTTCAATATAGCTTGCCGAAGTATAGGAATACAAATGTAATGTTTATTAGACTGCAATAAAGGCGGAGCCAACACTGGAATCCAAACTTACGTGAACCCGACATGACGACTGTATCACAGGAGTTCATGTGTAAAGTTCATAACTTTGTTAGAAAATTAGATAGCCAGCACTACAACTACAATTGATGTTGCACCGACATTACGCCTGCATAGGGTCTTTCCAAAGCTCGTTCAAGACTTGGCGTCGCCCAGTGGTAGATTACGTGACTCCCTAGCTCAACGCTTGGGTTCGATTCCTGCTAGAATCCTGACTTTTAGTCTTTGCATTGCCCAGTTAAACGCTACCGATGTCTGTTTTCCTTAGTGCTCTCTCATTTTAATTACCAATGTCTGTTCTCACCGTTCCTGGGTAGATAAAAAACTGTCAATCGCTTGCGGCGCATACCCGCATACTGCGGCACGTGGCATACGGGTATGTGACACACGTGTCTGGTGTAAAGGTTTGGGAGAGGTACGCAACAGGATTTTTTGGTTACTCATGTCATAAGTAGACAGTCATATTCATCAGACCCTCTTACCCTCCCATAATAAATTTGGTCCACACCACGTTACGGAGGCGATCACAGGAGAACCCATACGTAGGCGGCTACATGGATTGATAGATAAGTAGATAGAAACGCTCAAAGTGCCTTCGGTTCGCAAAGAAATGCTTAGCACTTAAAAATACATAGAAATAAACAAATACCAACGAGAAATAATTAATTATCTATATCTGGGGTTTAACGTCCCAAAACCACGATATGATTCTGAGAGACGCCGTAGTGGAGGGCTCCGGAAATTTCGACCGCCTGGAGTTCTTTAACGTGCACCTAAATTTAAGTACACGGGCCTCAAACATTTTCGCCTCCATCGAAAATGCAGCCGCCGCGGCCGGGATTCGATCCCGCGACCTTCGGGTCAGCAGCCGAGCGCCATAACCACTAGACCACTGTGGCGGGGCAACACCAACGAGAAAATACTAGCATGTATAGCATAGTATAACAAATGATGGGAAAGATAGATGTGAGAGGTTAAAGGTCTAGCCAAGCAAGGACTGACTAGGTGCTCACCAGCTCTTCATGTGACGCAGCCTTGCGCGACTTCGCCCAGGCTGCGCTAATGTTTTTCGAAGAACCTCATCGTAAACAAGGTTATTATGAACGAGGCTGTTGTAGGGAAGCCATTGCAACTGTGAGAATTGTGTGTTCATTACAAAAAACATATAGACACTCTCGGCGGGTTTTTGCTATCGCTGTCGGGTTCAGCGTCGCCGGTATGTTCCGTATAAAGTCGAAATCAATGATATCACTCGGCGCACCGCCATCACCCACGCTGGTGAAGAACTCGGCTGAAGCAGAAAGGAAACGAGCCGGCCTTCTCCGTCGCACTGAGGGCGCATGCGATAACATCACCCCGACTGGGAGGCCTGCCGTCAATTGCTCCTGGAGCGTCGCTCGAGCCGCAACAACGAACTTTGATCATAAAGTGTAAACCATTCGCACGAGTCGTCATGCGCACGCATGCGTCTACGCATGGGAAGTGTTGTGTCGCGCCAGCGGAGGAAAGGGGCACATGACCACTGGTACGCGTCGACGCTCGCTTTTAGATGAGGCACAGTGTTGCTTGATGTTTTGGTTTAAAGCTGTCCAAGTGCCCGGAAAGGTACGTTGTCAATCGGAGCCAGTTAGTAGCTTTTCGAAGATAGAAAGAGTGTGTTAAAATACTGATTGTAGCTGACCATTTCTTGTTTTGGCTATTTAAGAAATAATTGATATCACAATGACAATAGTAACAACGGTATGCACAAGAAATCAACGAAAGTTCCCGTGAACGAAAGTTCGCGTCTTTGCGTCGCGGGACACAGCCAACGATGTTTGCGAGACCACCAACGCTTGTGCGATCGCCTTGATGACGCCTGTTCACGGCCAGGCTATTAGTGCCCAACAAGAATATAATAATCTGTTTCATGAAAATGGTTCTGCTCCTGCTGCTGCTAATGAGAAGTGGACAGGAGCGGCGTCGCACGCACCGTCGGTGGGCTTAACACCGTCTCTTGGCGCGTGTGCGTGCCCGTCTCTTGCCCGTCAGCGCGTGCCAGTGGTTGGGGTTTAAGGGCGTGGTCGCGGACGCTGGTGTGGGTGCTATATCGGCAGACAACAGTGAACGGCTCGTAAGCCCTTTCCACGTGCTATGCTTTCCCCGCTTCGCGCTGAGACGAGAGACTACACGAAAATCGCTTCTCTCGCATCCATATCCCGTTACACCGGCGTTTTGTGGCGTTTTGAGAGTGATCGGATCCAAAACAGCAGAGGCACTGTCGGTCGCTGTGAACCCGTGAGATCGCTGGCTTGAGGCGTATTTCTGTTATGCTGCATTTGGTTATGCAGGCGCTCCGCTCTAGCTTTAACAAGATGTTTCACATAGCTTTCATTCAGCTACTGACTACATTTAACGCAAGAAGCCGGCTCAAGGATCTCCATCGCGGTGACCGCGTGAAGCGGGCGCTCCGTTTTCTGAAAAGAGACAGTGTCTGTAAGCTATCTCGTGCTCTCTGTTCGTCCAAAATTATTATTTTGACAGTAAAGAACATATTTCGTTTCGAAAGTACTAGCAGAAATGTCCTGGAGGGCTTCCCCGAGATGTTTTTGTAAAGCGCCGGCAGCGAATCCTATAGGGAGCGCGCGACGGTATCCTGTATAGGACGCAATCGAGGCGCGTACGATAGAGGGCGACTCCGTAACTCCTCGCGCCCAATAGCATTACAATTTCTTGCTTTCGCATTTATTGCTCCGCCGTTGCGACGAAACTGTGATTTCTAGGTGCTTATTCCTTGAAGAGCCCTGCTTGTGGTCCAACCACTGTCTCATGCCGCAAGGACGCGCAGTGGTCAATATAGGCGTAAAACTAACCTAACATAGATCGAAATCAGTGAAAAATAAGCTAATAAGACTCAAATAATATAAGATATAGAAATAAGCAAGAATTAATTGCCATTACATATCTAAAATCGCATGATACGCTTCGGAAACATCCGGCTGATGTCCGCGCTGCGCAAAAGAGGGCACCACCACCTCGGCAAGCGCACGATTGCCAAGCGAATCGCTGAGGTGCACGTTCGGAGCACTTCCTCAGGTTTCACGGTGGTGGAGCTGCCTTAAAGGGACCGACAACTGCCGAGAACATGAAATGAGATGACTGCACTGATGAAAAGATTGTCCGTCGCATTGACTCAAACCAACCCTGTTTATCTCGTGAGAGGTGGATTTATATTTTTATGTCTTCATTGAAAGTCGCCAAAAAAAAAAAAAACCTTTGGCGCCTCTGGCGGCAAAATCATAAACGGTCTGATGAAGCCGGTCACGTGACCATTGATTGGCGTATGCGTTCAATGACTTTTCTGTTAGTACTGAAATATTGTTCATTTCTTTACATTAAAAGGTATTACTCCATAAAAATGTTCATATAGGCCTGCGTTAGTTGTACGCAACAAAGTGGCGCTGCCTTCGCTAGGCATAATGATCCCACGCCGGGACAAGCCATCCATGACACAGGCGCAGCCAACCTTGTGCGCAGGCGCACACTACGCTGTACAAATACCGAGAAGGTGTATAAAGCCACATCATCTCATTGTAACAGCTTGCTATTTTCAAAAATGGTTGGAAAGCTCAAAATAAAGGTGGTTAAGCATAGCTACAGTAACTCCTGCGAAAGCAGAACAACGACAGCTTTCACAAGGGCTAGCGGCATCGATATCAATTCTCAGCTTTGCTGGAGCAAGCCTTCATGCATGGAGGAAAAAAAAAAAAAGACAGGAGGGAGCGTCACGTGACATTTTTGAAGCCCAGCCAAAACAAATAAACATGGAGGAAAAAAAACAAAACAGGAGCATGTGGGAAGCGAGCACCCTCACGTGATAGGGAAGCGGTGAGAGGGGGAGGAGCGGCGTCCGAGGAGGTTGGCTTGCGGACGCTAGACGCGCGCGCGCGTCAGTTTTTGTTTTTGTTCATGAGCCCACCAAAAAAGGAAATGAAACAGGAGCATCATGGGAAATGAGCCTCGAGCCAGCGGCTTCGGAGGAGGTTGGCGCGGCTTCAAAGCTTCAGAGGAGGTTGGCTTGTGAACGCTAGGCGTGCTCCCTCCTATTTTTTTTTCTTTCCTCCATGCCTTCATGCGTGTTTGGAGCCTTTCAGATAGAAAAATACTGCTTACAAAATAACTACGTGCTTTTAGGATAAACCACTGCAGCTACAAACGCTACGAAGGGTAAGCTTCCTGTAGCGCCGGAAAAAATTGGGTCGAGAAAAATCAGTTGTCGGTCCCTTTAAGCGCAGGATTTAAAAACTACACCGCGCACTACACAAGAAGGACATTAGCGCAGGATTTAGCGCAGAATGTATAACTGCCCCAGTGCCTACACAAAACGTCATTATCGCATAATTTACCGTCGAATTTTGTACTACACCAAGACCTACACAACGACTAGATTAGCGCTACGTTAACGGCATAATGCGTGCAATATAAAGCGCGGGATTTATAGCTTTTGTCCATGGTCGGTGTTTTATTTTATTTGCTATGTTAGTCCCTGGCCACACGGCACTTGGCAGATCCTTGACTACAGAGATTTGACCGCATCACAATTGTTAACAAGGCTCCTCGGCCAATATCACACCTGCATTACCGAAGCATGAAATCAGTTCGGTCTTCCGCAGCAGTTTCGAACGCTCTCGCGGCTCTGTGGAAGAATACCTATATGCTACGCAAATTGTTTGGCTTCGACGCCCTCTCGAACTTTGACTTTTATTAGTAGCATCAAATGGGATTTTCAGCTCACGTAAAACGGCACTCGCTTTAAAAGGCAATCGCGGTAATTAATAAGACCAAGGATTCGCACACGTAACCAAAAATAAAAATTTTGGGAACACGCACGATTAACGACGTCTCACGGAAACTAAGGTTGCCAACATTTTCTCTCATCGTTTCATTTCGTATAAGAGCACATCTTTTCCCTCAATACGCGTCGCTAAGTGTGTTCAATACCAATACACTGTTGCACGAACTGAGAAATTTTTCCTCCCGAAGCGCATAGGGACAATAATTTCACGTGCTCACCAAGCGCAAGTGTCCGTATATTATTTCGTGCGCGAACGAGTGAGAAAACTGTACTTACACGCTGCATTTAAGGCTGATGATCACTTCATGTTTTGCTTTTTTTATCAGCGAAGCTGTTTTAGCTCGGCGTAAAGTGTCTGACCGTACCCGAAAACTATCGTCATCATGAACGGGTTTGTGCCCCAGAATTTGGAGAGATCCCACTACTCACCGCTACGGCGTGGCCTGTATAACCCTAGCAACGAGTACAGAGAGAGAGACAGAGACAGAAAGAACTACCACTACACACGGAACGAAAGACGAAAAAGACAAACATAAAAATTCTTGCCGGAAACGAATTCTTCACGAGGCGGGATTCGAACCCCCGTATCCTCCATTTGAAGGCGAACGCCCTAACCACCCGGCAATCCAGGCACGCTAGCAGAGAAAAGCATAGGCTTGCATAGTGTAGTGTAGCAAGGGGGTGGGAAAGGGAAGCGAGTGTGAGGAGGAGATATGTGATGGTGAGGAGGAAAGAAAGGAGGAGAGGTTAAGTATAACACTGAAAGACTAAGGAATAAAGAAATATAGAGGAAGAAATGCAGAAAGAAAAAGAATGAGATACATATAGATAATAATAATATCTGGGGTTTAACGTCCCAAAAGAGATACATATAGAAGATCAGCGAAAGAGATAGAAAGAAGTAGAGAGAGAGAGAGAAAAAAACGCAAGGCCTGCGCTGAAACCGCAGCACACTCACAGCGAAAGCTGGAAGAGCGGTGTTTCTAGAGCCCGTTGTAAGCTCTCTTGGGGCAACTAATACAAGTACACTAGCAAGGTACCCACTACGCCATAAATCACAATTTTTGTGATGTTGGGAAGCACCTGCTAAGCCAATATTCGTCATTCTGCGGAGAAGCGAGGCACCAGCTACACGTCTGTAAGGCATTATGTGCACTTTGTTGACGCGACGACTGACAACGATGAAGAATTATGGCTCAGGCCTTTGCAATGGGTTGGAAGCTTTAAACGGCCCGCCAGTTATGCAATTTGCATTGGGTGACGCCCGGTCACTATTTCCCTCTCCCGCCATGCTGTATAATTTACGTTGATGTGGGAGAGAGGGGGGGGGGGCAAAGAACTTTACTGAGATCCCGAGGAAATGGATCGTGCGCTTATGGGCTTCCTTGGCAACCAATACGAGTGCACTTGCGAGGAACCCACGACGCTATAAATCATTGTAATTTTTGAGAAGTAGGGAGCAGGCACTATGCCATTTTTCGTCATTCTACGAAGAGCCGTGGTACCTGGTAAACGCATGTAAGGCATTATGCGCTTTGTTGATGCTGTGCCTGATTGCGGTGAAGAATTATGGCGGAGCCCTTTGTAATAGGTTGGAAGCATTCAACAACCTACTCGTTGCGCAATTCGCATTGTGTGACGCCTGGTTACAGAATTCGCGTTGTACGACGCTTGGTGCTTATTTTACTCTTCTACCACACTATATTGCATATGTTAATGGGGTTCCTTCCGGGCATGAAGTCTGTATAGTACCTTTTTGGAAAGCAGTTTCAAGCACCGGCATGGCTCAGCTTCCGGGCTTGAAGTCTGTATAGTACCTTTTTGGAAAGCAGTTTCAAGCACCGGCATGGCTGAGAGGTTGAATACTGGGTTCCCACGCAGAGGACCCAGGTTCGAACCTCGTTCCATCCTGAAATTTTTTTCTTATTTCGTTTTTTAGGGGCGAAGCTCCTTATGCCGTGGGTCTGTCCATCTGTCCATCCTCCGTTTGTTTGTTTATAGTAGCCACCTCTAGTTCTTGAGAAGCACGCGTTCTGGTATGCAGTAGAAGAAGAATACGACGTTGACGAGTGAGGCTCTCGTGTGCGTGTTCGCCTGTGTGGCGTTCTTTCTTCTTTACTACGTCTCGTGTTTTCGACGACGCCCGAAGAAAACATTTCAGAAGTAACGCGCCATGAGGCTCCCTCTTGGCACGCTTTCTCTTTCGCTTGGAGTCGCCGGATGGAAGACAAGGCTACAGAGACCCACCCACGAGATAGCCGTTAACTTTGCAGTGGTCGAACGTCTTGGCAAAAGATTGCCGTTCTCTTATGTTTTCTTTACTTGTTGCCTTCTGTAGTTTCCCGCCTATCACGTAAGCCTAGCTGGTTAATGCCAAGCTTGTAGACGATGTCGAACGGGACCCTATACTTACTGTGGTGGACGTTCTCCGTCTCGCCGAGACGTAGAACGCCAAAAGACCGTATATCAAAGGATACGTTCCAGTCATGTGCATCGATGATGCAGAGCGTCCTGCAGGTGGTGTGGCCGTATACGTCAAACAAAGAGAAAAGGCACAAGATCTGAAACTACTACCAACGACACAGAGCCACAACGGTGAATATGCTGCCATCGATTCTGAGGGATGCATCATCATGACCATGTACCTTGCATCCAATTTGTCGAGTGGGAATATCAAGACATTCATTTGCACAGCATTGTGCAATTATGACAAGCACATGAATGGACCATTTGCGTTAGTTGGTGACCTGAATGTCGATATTACCGAAAGAACAAACAGTGGTTAATACAACATATGGCAGCCAAATATGCTCTCACGTGTACGTCCTTTGATCATATCAAATCAACGACCATCTGAAGGACGTGTATAGCCCTGGTATTTTCAAATCTCCAATTGCAATCCGTACAGGAACCGCTATCCCTTCATTTCACGGATCATAAAGCCGTGATAATGAAGGGACAACGCAAGCCAAGCATCATCTAATTAAGAAAATTAAAAGTTTGATGTTTGTAATACACACACAGTGTTTCTCACTCCTTATATGATGATTGGTGTGGCGTTGCACAGAAGATTCACGGTTTACCGATAATTCCCTCCGGAGCTTCGCCCCACTCATCATCATTCACCACGTGGATATGCTGTGATTTTTTTCTTATTTCGAGCGATAGTGGTTACGGGCACCCGCGGCGGCGGACGGCGGACAACTACGGCGCCAAAAGCGGCCGCTGATATGATCTCATAGCAGCTTTCGCTGTAAAAAGATAGAAAGAAAGAGGACGCAAGCATCGCGTCGTCTGGAGACCAGATACCGTGCCACCCGGTCCAAGCCGCGGATGCACTGTAGCTAAACCACGCCCATCGACGGAGACATCGGGCGCAACCTGAGCTCTATAGCGCATAGCTAGGCTGCGCACTAGCGTGGAGGAAGCCACGCATATCAAATCTAGACGGCTCGGTCGAAGAGTAGTGCGAGCGGCGACAGGCCAATTATTTGCTGTGCCAAGCTTTGCCCGACTTAGTGCAAACTGCCCGCAACTTCTTCTTTTTCTTTTTGGCAGACATGGCTTGAAAGAGAACTTCACATGTCCGTATCAACAGTATGTAAGAGCGAGACTTACCAGGCAGCGTATATAGAAACAGTTCCACTGACGTGAAAAGCTGGGCAGGTGCGAAGCACTGATGTTTTCCATAGGGGCACGTCAATAGCAACTGGAAGATGGCGTCCTCTCATTACTTCAGACAGCGTCGACAGCCCATCACAGACAGCGTCCACCGCAGGAACAGCTTTTTCTAAGCCAACGCGCCGTCTTATTTGCCACTAAAAGAAGCAGACGTGGCGTTGTCTCTTTTCGGGCAAGCGCGCGTTCTCGGGAGGTTTTCCTGAGCGAATGCGCCGTCTTATTTTACACTCGCTTTATCGTGACGGGCGACGACAGGAGAGGCCAACAGCCCGAATGCGTAAGGTGCTTCGCACCCATTATGCTTAGTCGAAGTGGTCACGTAGCAACCTTGGCACCTGGAGTTGCTATCATTTATTTGCATTCCGCGAAACACTGGGAGAGTTACGACAAATAGGCCCCGTCCACTGACCTGAGGAAGCTGCGCTGCTCGCAGTGCCCCATCGCAAGATGGCTGACATTGTGCGCTAGGGGCACGCTGAAAACAGACGCGCGCACGCGTCTCCCCTCTATGCCGCCCACCGCCCGCCCACTGTCCGCCCACTCATGCAGGGGTGAGAGGCGGGCAACACGTTCCATTTTGTTCGGGCTCGTCTCAATATTGCTTTTTTGACACGAAAATGTTTTATGCGGGGGCACACCACGGCTCCACTGAAGCATTTCAGTCACGTACATGACGTTGTAAAATATAAACACTAACAGACTACAAAGAAAAAAACGACAACAAAAAGTTCCGTCGTCGGGAATCCAACTTACGACCCCTCGCTCCGCAGCGTGCGGCGCCAAACAATTCGTTCACAGACGGCACTCTCTTGGCCATGCTTATGGCGAGCTTTTTATATCCACCATTTGCTGGTTGCAGTACTCAGAGAGCGGAGGTACATCAGCATGTTTTCCTTATCACTAGCGAGATGGCGCGAAGGGTTCGAAGAGCGTTCACTGGAACGGGAAAAGTACCACACCGTCCTGCCCGCCGCCATATTTAGCCCAGCGCGGCCGAAGCTGCGGCGGCGCGGTGTTGATTTCATGCGGAGTAACACATGTTTGCGCGCTGCGTGCGCTTATGCAGCCCCTAATGAAGCATACCGTTGTTCTCACCTGCTTAGAAAAGTCATCGGCAGTTTCACTTGCCTACACGCGCACGCACGTGTACTAACGCGATAAAGAAATACGAACTGCACGGCATTTACGTGCTCGGCTGTCGGCATTTATAAGTGCGAAGCATTTCTTAGCAAAGTTCTGCGACTTTGAAAGTATCTATCTATCTATCTATCTATCTATCTATCTATCTATCTATCTATCTATCTATCTATCTATCTATCTATCTATCTATCTATCTATCTATCTATCTATCTATCTATCTATCTATCTATCCAGGCAGCACGCCGCCATTGGACCGATCTTGGCCCAACGTCGGCAAATGACGGCAGCAATATTGGCCCCACGTCGGCAAATCACGCTCGCGCTACTTTCACCCGCATCGGCCCGACGTTGGCTAGCCGCCGTTGGGCCGATGCGGGCTTGCCGGCTTCAGGCCGACATGGGCTAGCCAGCGTCGGTCCGAGACGAGCCTGCTGTTATTCAGCCGATGATGGCAAGCCGTCATTGGGCCTATGTATGTTAGCCGATGCTGGCGTGGTGTCGGCCCCGCCGACGTCGGGTAGCCGCCGGCGTGACCGTTTACATCCGTTATTATGTTTTAGCAGTG
Source organism: Rhipicephalus sanguineus (assembly GCF_013339695.2). Classification (NCBI taxonomy): domain Eukaryota; kingdom Metazoa; phylum Arthropoda; class Arachnida; order Ixodida; family Ixodidae; genus Rhipicephalus; species Rhipicephalus sanguineus. The sequence continues at coordinate 96,848,350 of NC_051186.1, forward strand.
GTGGCTTACCGTGCGTTAAGTACGGTAGTACTGTACCGTCGTGGTCTGCACGTAGCTAGTTTATATGGGGACACCTGCGGTAGTTGCTCGATGCGTAAAGTACCTTGATCAGGCAGGCTGATACACGTGTTATAAAGTAAAATGGCTGCGTGCCGACCACGGCAGTTCGGTATTACTGTGGTTACTGTACTGTAAGTCAGCAGCGCTAAAATAGACTATTCGTGGCCCAACGGCATTCATCGACTACCATTGGTGCCATATTCGAAAAATGCTTCCTAATTAGAACGACTGCTCCACTGATGTCTTAGTGTGCGATTAAGACCCACAATTCTGTCGAACCGTGCAAGGCCGAGAATGAACGTCACTATTGTCTCTAACACGACTAAATTGATGAAACACCTGCTGCTCCAACTACGCATGCGTCTGAGAAATTAAGGAGCAACACATTTGCAAGGTGATAAACACAAATTTATTCACAGATATGAACACACGCCAGAAGTTCCAGAATAATTATGCCATAAAGGAATATCTAAACATCTATAGATACCGTAGCCAACATCTAAAACAACCCCACAGCCACCGTATTCCTAAAAAAAAAAAGCAGGACAATCCTAATCGAGAATGGGGTCAGGCGCAAAATCATAGGCGTGAGTAGGGTTCCCCTTAAGAGGGGGGGGGGGGCGAAGGTTAATCGCGGAGCCCCCCCCTCCCTATTAAGTCAATGTGTTTGGCAGACCTTGCGGCCACCTCATTTTAGGTGACTACGGGGGCCGGCCGCCCCCCTGCCCCACTGGGCGCACGCCTATGCAAAGTGTTACAATCTCTTCAACGTTATGCGCGGCACGTTCACTATAAATATTGAAAGAACTAGAACGGGCAAAAATAGGAATAGGGATTAACGAAGAATATCTTAGGCTACTTGCGTTTTGCGGACGACATTCGCGCTTTTCAGTAACGACGGTGCCGAATCACGAAAAAACTTCTGAAGATGTAAACGAAGGCAGCATTAAAGTAGGATTAAAGACGGACCCGAAGAAAAGTAAGATAATGTTAGGCGGCTTGCCGAAAAAGCGAGATTAAGAGTGGCAACTAGACTAGAAGATTGTGTATACGCGTGAGCTAATTACGAGCAGAGGAGCACCCCCCCCCCCGACGTTTATTAAATTCACCAAGGAATGGTAGGCATTCGCAACACATGACTGGCAATTAAATTAGCGTTATCCTTTAAGCGGAAACTGCAATTTTTTCGGTGATAACTTAAGGGCCAAAAAGATGGATAAACTGCTGCACGCGACGCGAAAAACATTGCGAGCGGTACCACAAGATCCCATGAACTCTACATCTAAACAAGATAGACACGCACGCATTCATAATCTAAAGGTAAGATCGTAACAGAAAGGAATCGTGCATAAAAACCACTCACGTGTGCCCGTTGGATCGCTAAAAACACGAGCGAATAAAAAATGCAAGCGCACGATATCAGAATACACAAAACACGATGGTCAATAGAAAATACGCGATAAGAAGAGAACAAAAATCTCGTGACACGTAACAGTAGTGAACACGTGGCCTTATATGTGGTGAGCGAGTTCAACATGGAAGCAGGGGGCACTGGTTTCTCGCTGCCGTGATCCCTGCCGAAAACGATGCCAGAATCCTGCCGCGTATCCGTCTCGTGCACGATTTTGACTTTCCACCACACATGTCCACACACCGCACTTCTTCAATAATTCTGCTGGTCGGAGTGAAAAAAATCTGCTCCCGCAGCTACGATTGTCCCTCCGTCGGGACGGCAACCCTACTTTGCCTGGTCAAGCGAGTTTCGCGACAATGACGCTGAACGAGGAGAAGGGAGGGAGGGAGGGGGCGGGGGTTAAGGTTGAAGAAGACGAAAAAAAAAAACAAATTCTCCCTTCTTCAAAGCACGGCTCAGCCTACCACAATGGTGTGCGATCCCCCCACCATGTCTATGGGCATGCCGTTTGAGAAAGGCGTTCGTCGATTTTTCAATGCATCACTTGTTGCCACATGTCGCTACATGAAAACTTTGCGTACACCACGTTGGAGCCGCATTTTTCATCGTATTTCACGTGCCATAATACGCATCGCCTCATGGTCACATTTAGCGGGAGATGGTGTAATTTCTTGTTCTTCAGATTCTTTTACGCCGCCATTAAAGCGATCATAGTACAGTTCAGCACGCTTTGAGTTTTTATTGCTGTGTGCTTGAGAATCGGCAATGTCGTGCCATATCATATATATACATGCATACATATATGTGACGCTATGAATGACAGACGTAGCGGCACAGACGTCATACTTTTATTCTATTCACGCGCTCTTCTTCCTCGTCAGCCTCTACATGACTGGCTTCATGGGTCACATGATTCCCCCTCCCCCCGAAAGAATGCAAGAGTCACAAGTCAACAAGGACAGTTGAATGACAACAAGGACTGTTCAAGGACCTGAAAGGAGAAGCAGTGTGGAGTCACCCTCACGATTGATCGGTGCACACATACCCGAGAGTCGAAGCAACCCCGATGACTCAGATGCATCGTACCTCGCACGCTGCCAAGTGCCAGAAGCGTTCGTAGTAAACGGCGTCGTAGGACCCTGTGAAGAGCTTTCTAATCATTCTGACATACCACCATCCATGCTCGACACGCCAAGCATTAGCCCTTTGCGCACCAACGACCCATTGAATACTGCATTAACTCATGACGAAAAGGAAAGTCATGTTCTGAAAAGAATGCCACACCAACAACATCGGCCGCAACATCAACGAGACAAGCCCAAGCAAGTCGGTCAGGTTAAGCGACATGTAGTCCGACTAAGGACAACAACACACATCGAAACAACACTCACGGCTTAAAGGAAGACGTTTACAAGCGAGTTAACTGAGGCGACGACAAATTCAAGGCGTCAAGACAAATAAGACATCAAATTCAAGACATTTTCGCAAGAGCGAACGTCAAGCAAGTTTTCTCCAGCAGAGATCACGACTCAGCCTGCGGTCAAAGCTACTCAGACAACAGGACACAAAGCGACCAAAGAGGCGCAAAACCACATCCTGTATTCCGGAAGGACACAGAGATCGCCCCGTCAGTTTCGGTCAACGAATACGCGAACTGGTAGCGACGCATGTGTACCTCTCACGACAAAGAAAGCGACACCTACGAAATTCGAGCCGCTGGTGCTCCAAGCCGTTTCAACCTCATTCCATTCCTCGCCAGAACACAAGATGTATCATCACCACTTTCCACGTTAAAGGTGTGCATGTGTTGTCCAGAACACAACATGCAGTCTTGCCCACCAGAGCGCTTCTGCATGTGACAGGACTGCCCACACTGAATATTTGTTCTGCGAGTTTAGGGAAATCCATTGGGACATGGAACGATTTGTCTATTTTGGCATTTGTCATATCTAAGCCTCTCCTTGTTTACTTTTCGTTCTTTGTAACTCACGCCTTCTTTCGGGGGGAGGGGAAATCATGTGACGTATGATACCATCGTAGGAGTGACTTCTTTCGGGGGTAGGGGGAATCATGTGACGTATGATACCATCGTATGATACCATCGTAGGAGAAGCCGAGGATGAAGAAGTGGCTCGTGCAATGGAATAAAAGAATGGAGCCTGAGCCATGGCCCGTCTCTCACATCTAGCGTCACATATACATATACGGGGCATGACCGTGACGGCTCAGGCGACGCCGACTGCAAAACCAGCCGACAATGCCTGTATAATTGCTATCGCGATAAAAAAAAAATATTACACAAAGGCTAGAACGAGATTCGCCCGCCTCACTTTGTAAGAAAAAAATGTCACCATCTCCCACTAAAGGGAACCATGTGGGGATGCGAAGGAGCGCATGGGTCGACTTAAAGTTCCGTTCATCACGGGCACCTCGCCTATTGTTAACGCGTCCTTGCATGTGGAGCACACCATGAATTCACAGTAGTTGCTGTTGCTGTTACTGGTCCCGAACTCTTGTTGGAGCACGCCACGCGGGTTCATCGCGCGTCTGCAGAATCTCGTTCCCCGACGCCATCACGTAATTGCTGAGAGATTGTAAGCGGAGAGGCCACAGTGTCTTACCCAGCCCCTTACACAAGCCCGAACGCGCTAGCGCGTGCCAGCACACGTGGCTTTGTCTGCCTTACGCCAAGCTAGGACAGCATACGGCAAGCCCGGGTCCCTAAAGTGCTCTGCACGTATCATCATCAAGGCGGTCGAACGACAAGACGAGGAAGATTTCTCCTTGGCACGAGCGCGCGCTCAATATGTTAAAGATGGCTATGGTAGGTTTTAGAAAGCAGACGGTCGCCAATGGAACTACGGACAAAGCCCAGCGCATAAGCTGCTTCGCATCTAAAACAGCGGTTCCCGATGAAACTTCTCGAATTGCTTGAAAAACAGATACGCGGGCTCTGTAGTTTTTGATCTGTTATGTCACCGCATCAAATGTATAATACTGTTTTCGTTTTGCGTGCTTGCTAAATTTTCCTTTTAATTCAACAGTGACGTCCTGACCTTGGCTCCTATAGATCTAGTTATTAATAATCATTGCCATGCCTGCGCGGAACACACAGTCGAGGTGAAAGCTGAATGAACGGCTTCTCTAGCGCCCCTTGTAAACTTTCTAGGGGCAGAGAATAGAAGTACACTATCAAGTTACCCACTGCGCTATAAAGCATCATCATTTTTGTGAAGCAGGGAAGCACCCACAATGCAATTCGTCATTCTGCGGTGAAGCTTGGTGGCCGTTACACACCTGCAAGGACATTATGCGCGCGTTGTGACGTCTGTGGGTGATGATGATGAAGAATCATGGCTGAGCCCTTTGTAATGAGTTGGAAGCATTCGAATGCTTACTCGTTGCTCAATTCGCGTTGTGTAATGCCTGACTTGCTTTTTAACCTTCACCACGCTATATAACATATGTGGCGCGATTATTTGCCAGACAGAACACCTCTGCCAGGCCTTTTTCCGAAATAACCTTAAGTACCGGCGTGGCTCTGTGGTAGAGTACTCGACTGCCAGGCAGAGGGCCCGTGCTTGACTGGTATCCGCTCCTGGATATTTTATTTTTCTTATTTCGCTCGATAGTGGTTACGCAGCCGGCGGCGGTAGCGGACAACTACGGTGCCAAATTCGGCTTTTGGTGCGATCTGATAACAGCATTCACTGTAAAACTTCTGTGTAACTCTAATACGCGCAGTAACGCTGTTAATTCATTTATATTGCACTGTAAAAACAATGAAACGCTTTGTATTGGAAGAAGGACGAGATGTTCTTACCGCATATTTTACCAAAATCGCTGTTGGGTCACCTACACACGCACATGCGCACACACCAAGCCGTACTACAGCGCCTTCATCGAAGGCGGGCAGGAGTAGTGTGAGCGCACAACCACCCACCACCGCCTCTATCGGAGTGAAATGAGTCATACATGAGTGAATTGCACATTTCTAACAGATCGAACAGATCGTTTGCTCGTTAGAGTGGCTCAGTAGATCTTTTTAGCAATACAGTGAGCCGGATCACTTGTGCCGAACCACCGCCATAACTGCGAATCGAGTCACCCCTATTGCAAAAGCCACCGTCGCTCCGGCGCGAAACAGGCAATTCTTTTGACATTGGATCTCTGTAGGAAATCTGGCAAACGGTCATATTCGCTGCAACACTGGTGAGCTCACTGGGAAAAAGCTGGCGGGCACTGGTGAGGATGCTGGCTTCTCTGCTTTAACACGTAGCTGTTTGGGAAAACACTGGAAACGCTGGAATTCTCATTGTAACTAGCTTGCAGATACTGCAGCCTGAACTGTTTACGCATGGGTGTGCGCTCTATCATGTGCGCGGCGGACAAGCCTAGCACGATTTCGTCAGCCGATGGAACTACCCCGATGACCATTCCAGCAGGTTGGGGGGAAATTACTGGGCCCATTTCTAGCGTCAACCTCAGGAAATAAGGGGATCATCTACACGAAACCAGGGCCTTGCCTCAAGGTAGCGGCACCGAAGTAATGAAAATGCTCGTCGTGAATACCGTGCTGAATCACGGCGCGTTAAATATACTTTTCACCGACAGGGGTACGGCTACAATGGTAAACTCAACGCAAGCAATCTTGACGTACGCTCATAGTCAAGTTCCTAATACCGTCCGGTATATAAGCGAATATAAGCGGCGCATGTTCATTTCAGCACAAGCCACTGCATATAAGTCAAAATTCCAAGCGCGATTACCCGTGACATTACCCGCGCCAGCCAAAAGAGAACGCAACGTTTGCGTGCAGCCCACCAGCAGTTGCTTTTGGCGCGAAAAGACCGCCGCTGCGGGAAGGAATATCACCTGATGGGCGGAGGTTTGTAGCAACAAGCAGATTCTCTCACTGTTGAGCACTTCTCTCTTCTCATTTCATTCGCAGCTGTGAAACCCACGCTACCGACGGCTGTTCGCGCTTGATTTCTTTCCAGACTTTCGCGGTCTTTATGGCGCGCTTCACCAATCCGGCGACACCACGCAGCCGATGTTGCGTGAAATTCCCTAGCGATTTGGTGATTACATAACAAGCAGAGCAGTTCCACCGAAGTAGAGGCGTTGCGAGAAGAGCTTGCAGCCAGGAAAAGTTGTGCGAGTTTGATGGTTATATGATGTCGATCACGGAAAGCCATTAGCCGGCGCTGACGTATCAAGCTGCGTGGTCGAATACTCTGGTCATAAATCCTGTAAACGGGTAAGTTTTTTTTGCTTCTGCATAATAGATTATATACTGCATCTTTTATTGCGTTCCGCTGTTTTTAAAGATAAAGATGCTTCCATAATATGCAGACTGCTGCTGAGAGAAGGCTTTCTCGGAGGCTCCCATCTAAACTCACAGGAATCAAGGCAGTTTTCCCAGCCACCACTGAAGTTAATTTCGAGTTCCTTGCCGAATTTTAAAGACCGTAAAAGTAGAGGCAGTCGAAAAAGCTTTTGGTATAGACAGGTGGCCTTTAAAAAAAAGGCGTTGATAGTTGCAGTGTCACAAAATTAAACTTCCTAAATGTTCTCACCTTCGCGCATTGACAATGAAAATATTGTCGCGGTGCACCGTAAACGGACAACCAAGACGTTTTGTAGAAGAGCAAGCAGCCCGTTTTATGCAGCAGCATAGACAAGACCATAGACACAAAACACGTCCTTCTTCTTCGGTCAGAGTCCCGTTCCGCGAGACTGTCCGGCCCACATCATCTTCTTCGTTGTCTGCATTAGAGCGGGCGCGGCATTTGCCTCCCTCTAAAAGAGCATCGCCTCGATGCTATAGTCGGGTCAGTTGTACATAAAGGCGCTTTGTACAAGTGACAGTTGCTCGCAATGTCACTCGCTTACGTACGGCTTCATGCGCACTACGTGCACAAGTTCAGGTCGGTGCTGGCGACGCCTTGTACAGTGGGGGATATCCGGACGACCTCATAGGTGACGTCACTTAGTCGTCGCAGCACTCGATAAGGCCCGAAGTATCTTCTAAGCAGCTTTTCGGATAGTCCCCGTCTTCGTACAGGTGTCCACACCCATACCCCGTCGCCGGTTTCGTAGGTTACAGGCCTATGATGCAGATTATAGCGACCCGCGTCGTACTCTTGCTGTTGGTATATTCGCACACGTGCGAGCTGTCTGGCTTCCTCCGCGCGTTGAGTAAATACTTCGGCACTCGTTTCAACGTCGTCGCATTCGTGTGGCAGCATCGCATCCAACATTGTCCTTACTTCTCGTCATGAACAAGACGGAATGGGGTCATCCGTGTCGTTTCTTGCTTAGCCGTGTTGTAAGCAAATGTTATATAAGGTAGAACCTCGTCCCAATTTTTGTGCTCGATGTCCACATACATTGAAAGCATGTCTTCCAGGGTTTTGTTCAGCCGCTCGGTCAGTCCGTTGGTTTGTGGATGGTAGGCTGTCGACTTACGATGAATCGTACCACTGAGCACCAACACATGATCTAAAAGCGCTGCTGTGAATGCGGTTCCGCGATCTGTTATAACGATCGATGGTGCGCCGTGTCTCAACACAATATTCTCGATGAAAAAGCGGGCCACCTCCTCTGCTGTGCCTCTCTGGATGGCTTTTGTCTCGGCGTAGCGAGTAAGGTAGTCGGTCGCCACAATAACCCAGCGGTTACCAGCACTAGAAGTAGGAAGTGGACCCAAAAGATCCATTCCGATCTGGCCAAACGGCGTTGGCGGGACCTGGACTGGTTGTAACAAACCGGCTGGTTTCGTCGGAGGTGACTTGCGCCGCTGGCAATCGAGGCAGGTCCGAACGTGATGTTTCACGGCAGCGGCGAGTCCTGGCCAGTAGTACTTCTCCCGCACTCTGCTTAGTGTGCGCGTGTAGCCTAAATGCCCAGAGGTGACCTCGTTGTGGCACGCCTGCAATACTTCACAACGAAGGGCGGTAGGGACAACCAGCAGGTAAGTGGATCCGTCTGACGAGAAGTTCATTTTGTAAAGGACTTGGTTTCGTAGACAAAATGACGATAAGCCTCTTGCAAAGACTTTGGGCGCTTTCTGAGTTCGTCCTTCTAAATAATTTATTAGGCCAAGCAGCTCAGGATCGTCATGTTGTTGGTCTGCAATAGCCGACGTGTCGAGAATCCCGAGGAATGCTGTGTGTTCGTCGAGAGTAGCAGCTGACTCTATCGGTGACCGAGACAGGCAGTCAGCGTCTGTGTGTCGTTTCCCCGACTTGTGCACAATCGTCATATCGAACTCTTGTAGTCTAAGGCTCCAGCGTGCCAATCGCCCGGAAGGATCTTTAAAAAATTGTCAGCCAACACAGAGAATGGTGGTCACTGATCACCTTGAAAGAGCGGCCGTACAAATATGGGCGAAATTTCATCACCGCCCATACCACGGCGAGGCATTCTTTTTCAGTGGTTGAGTAGTTTGCCTCTGTGCGTGAAAGAGTTCTGCTTGCGTAGGCGATCACTCTTTCCGTGTCTTCCTGGCACTGCACAAGCACGGCTCCAAGGCCAACATTGCTGGCGTCAGTATGCAGCATTGTAGGGGCTGTCTCGTCGAAGTGGGCAAGCACTGGAGGCGTGTGCAGACGTTGCCGCAAGTCATTGAAAGCAGTTTCCTGTTCGTCTCCCCAAACAAAGGCAACGTCATCCCTCGTGAGGCGAGTTAACGGCGACGCAATGCGTGCAAAATCTGGTATAAACCGCCGATAATATGCGCAGAGGCCCAGAAAACGCCTGACAGCCTTTTTATCTGATGGTATAGGGAACTGGGCGACGGCGGCAACTTTCTCAGGATCCGGACGAACTCCTGCGTAACTGACAACATGGCCAAGAAACTGTAGTTCTTCGAAGCAAAAGTGGCACTTCTCCGGCTTCAGCGTCAGGCCAGCGGACCGTATGGCCTGCAGAACCACCTGCAGCCGTTGAAGGTGTTCGTCAAACGTTGCGGAAAACACAATGACGTCGTCAAGGTAGACTAGGCAGGTCTTCCACTTCAGCCCTGACAGCACGGTATCCATGAGGCGCTGAAACGTTGCAGGCGCGGAGCATAAGCCGAATGGTAAGACCTTAAATTCGTACAGCCCGTCTGGCGTCACAAACGCTGTTTTTTCGCGATCTCTGGGGTCTACTTCAATTTGCCAATATCCACTTTTTAAGTCCATCGAAGAGAAGTAGCGTGCGTTTCGAAGCCTGTCGAGCGAATCATCTATACGGGGAAGCGGATATACGTCTTTCTTTGTCACCTGATTTAGCTTTCGATAGTCCACACAGAAACGCAGGCTGCCGTCCTTCTTCTTGACTAGAACAACAGGTGACGCCCAGGGACTCTTTGACGGTTGAATCACATCGTCTTCAAGCATTTTGGCTACCTGTTGTTCTATCGCTTCTCGTTCTTTTGAAGCCACACGATACGGATTTTGATGGATTGGTCTCGCTGTGTCCTCTGTGATGATTCGATGCTTGGTCAGGGGTGTCCGGCCGACTTTTGAGGTCGACGCAAAGCAGTAGTGGAACTCGGCTAGCAGCGCTAGAAGGCGTTCTCGCTCCTGCTGAGGTAAAATAGGACTGACGTCAAGGATGGGTGCTAGGTCTTGGAGATTTGGTGCAGTCGTTGCTTCGAGTGCTGAAAAACAGTCGCGGACATCTACTACCTCATCGAAATAGGCCAAAGCTGTGCCCTTTGGAAGGTGCCGGCGCTCTGTGCTGAAATTGGTCAACAGCAAGTCCGTGCGCCCTTCGTTGACATGGACTATTCCTCGTGCGACTGAAATGCCGTGAGTGAAAAGCAGCGAGGTTATTCGGTCTGCCACTCCTTCACCGTCAAACGGTACGTCACAAACCACTGAAACAAGGACACACGATCGAGGCGGGACAGCTATGTCGTCGTCATTGAGGCGAAAGGAGATGTGTTGCGGCAATAAAGAATCAGTCAGACCAGGACTCTTGCAGAACGAAACCAGGCGGTCCGGGAAGTTGATTACAGCGCCGTGCTCCCTGAGAAAGTCCATTCCTATAATTAAATCTTTGCAGCACGCTGGGAGAACGATGAAAGTCGCGACGAAAGAAGTACCTCCTATGCCGATTCTTGCTGTGCATCGTCCAGTAGGCTGCAGTAATTGACCGCCCGCAGTTCTTATATGCTGTCCCGTCCACGGCGTTTTCACTTTCCTGAGACGAGCGGCGAGGTCTTGACTTATTATGGAAAAGTCGGCACCTGTATCGACTAAGGCCGTCACTTGCTGTCCATCAACAAACACATCAAGGTCGGCGCTCACAATTTCGTCGCTGTTAAAGTTCGTCGGCGTCAGGTCGTGCTGTAGCGGCAGTACTGGGGGCTTTTTATCCTCGTGTTGTCGGCCTGCGACCTTACCCCGTGAGGTCGCCGCCTCTAGTTTCCCCGGCGTGGGCTGGGCGACCTCCTCCCACGAAGGTCAGCAAAGGTACGCCGAATCGGTGATGCCGACTGTGCAGGGGATGGAGAGCGTGACCGGTGGCCGAAGTCGGGCTGGTGATGGGGCAGCGACTCGTTATAGGAAGACCGCGTCATTGGAGGGCCTTGGAAATTAGCGTCGTCACGGCGAGCCATGTAGTCGGCGCGGCGACCGTCATACCACGGCCGAGGAGGGCGAAACGCTGTGTCACGGTGCCAGCAATAGCGAGCTATATGGCCTGCACCACCGCAGTTGAAGCAGAGGGGCCGGCGATCGACAGTGCGCCAAGCGTCCGTTTTCCGAAATTGCGGGCGTCCCATGGTGTCCTCTTGTGATGGTGATCGAGGCGCGACAAATGATGGCTGGCGGCATGATGGCATCGGAGTCATGGGCAGACGTCTCAAGGCCTCTTGCTGAGGGTGTGACGAACGTGCGGCTGTAGGCGGCTGGTAGTACGACGCGATAGCTGTGACGGGTGGTGGACGTCGGACAGCATCGGCATAAGACATCTGACACTGGTCGTAACCAGGATCAGCAGCGGAGAAAGCATGCCTAAGTTCGTCACGAACGACTTCGGCAACGGCCGCCACGGGTGTATCCGTTGTGGGAGTCCAAAGCTTCTGAAGTTCTTCTCGAACAATCTCCCTGATCAGGTCACGCAGGGAGCTCTGATTGTCCAGAGTCATGGAGGCGGCGTTGATTGGGGTGCTAGTGCACAGGCGATCGTACTGCCTGGATCTTTGGTGCAGAGCTCGCTCAATGGCAGTTGCTTCCCTTATAAAATCAGCCACAGTACTTGGGGCATTGCGCACAAGTCCGGCGAACAGTTGTTCTTTCACGCCGCGCATAAGGTAGCGTAACTTCTTATCCTCGGACATGTTGGGATCAGCCCTACGACACAGGCGTGTCATGTCCTCGGCAAACATTGCCACAGTTTCGTTAGGTTTCTGAATTCTTAAATCTAGTAACTGTTGAGCACGCTCTCGACGATCGACGCTAGCAAAGGTGTCAATGAGCTGCTGTCGAAAATCATTCCATGTCAAGATACGGCCTTCTCGATTCTCAAGCCACGTGTGAGCGCTGTCATCGAGAGTGAAATATGCGCGGGCAAGCTTTTGTTGAGCATTCCACTGATTGATGTCGGCAACGCGTTCATAGTGGTCAAGCCAATCTTCAACATCTTCATGTGGGGCACCACTGAAGCGATCAGGTACAAGTGGCTGAAGAAGAGTTACCTGTGGCGGATTGGGAGAAGAGGTGCCATGTGCAACCTGTGGCGGGCTGGTGTTGGCCATTGGCAGATGTACGAAAGGCCTGGTAGTCAATTCCTCGAAGGCGGTCAGCTCAGGAGAGAGGCCTAGCAACCGCCGACTGAAGCGGTGGACGGGAGTTGTAACAGGTGACGGCGCGTCAGGACTCGATGAACGGCTCCCAGATTGAGTGTGGAGCATCAGGCAGGGTTGCGGTCCAGCACCTCCACCAGTGTCGCGGTGCACCGTAAACGGACAACCAAGACGTTTTGTAGAAGAGCAAGCAGCCCGTTTTATGCAGCAGCATAGACAAGACCATAGACACAAAACACGTCTTCTTCTTCGGTCAGAGTCCCGTTCCGCGAGACTGTCCGAGCCCACATCATCTTCTTCGTTGTCTGCATTAGAGCGGGCGCGGCAATATAGTACTAGCAAGCTGCATCTATCAAAAAAAGAATTATTCTTTCATGAGGGCTAGCAAATGCATCATTAGTGAATGAACGTGACTTTCCTAAAACCTTCATAAATATTGTAAGTATAATTTTTGTGCACGACAGTTTGGATCAAGTTTCTAGGTTGTAGATATTCCAATAGATGGAGTAGCGTAGTTTCGATATTTCCTTTTGGCGCTGAGTTACGAGATCGCTAATCATGCGTTTCTACTTTTTTTGATATTCCTGATTATCAGCCATTTTACAGCAAAAGTTGTTATGAGATCACAACGAGGGCCGTTTTTGGCGCCGTAGTTGTCCGCGGCCGCCGCCGACCTGAGCCCTCTGCGTGGAAGCCCAGTATTCTACCTCAGAGTTATGCCGCTGCTTGAAGCTGCTTTGCAAAAATACCCTATACAGGCTTCATGTTGGGAAGGAACCACATTAACATATGTAATGTAGCGTGGTAGAAGAGAAAAATAACAACCAAGCGTCACACAACGTGAATTGTGTAAGCAGGCGGCACGCAATGCGAATTGCACAACGAGTGGGTTGTTGAATGCTTCCAACCCATTACAAAGGGCTCTGACATTTTTCTTCATCGCCATCAGTCACAGCATCAACAAAGTGAACATAATGCCTTACAGGTGTTTAGCAGGTACCAGAGTTCTCCACAGAAGGACGAAAACTTGCATAGTGGCTGCTTCCCTACTTCAGAAATATTGTGATGATTTAAAGCGTAGTGGGTTACTCGCAAGTGCGCTTCTATTGGTTGCCAAGGAGGCCCATAAAGCTCGGGTGATCCATTTCTTCAAGGTCTCAAAACGTTACTTCCCGCTCTCTATTTCTTTCTTACGTTAACGCATGTTATAAAGCGTGGTGGGAGAGGTAAATAACGACCGGGCGTCACACAATGCGAATTACGTATCTAGTGGGTCCTTTAAAGCTTCCAACCTATTACAAAGGCTCGGTCATAATTATCCATCGTTATCAGCCGTCACATCAAGAAACTGCACATAATGCCTTACAGATGGTACCTCAATTCTCCGCCGAATGACGAGCAATGTCGTGGTGGGTGCTTCCCAACTTCACACAAATTATGATTTGTGGCGTAGTGGGTACGTTGCTAATGTACTTGTATTAGTAGCCACAAGAGAGTTTATAACGGGCTCTAGAAATGCCGCTCTTCGAGCTTTCGCTGTGTCTGTGCTGCGCTTTCCGCGCAGACGTGGCGTTTTTTTTTTTTTTGCTAACATTGGAATTTCACACTGTAAATAAACTATCGCTCTCACAGTGAGAAGAGTTACCGTCATCTCTTAAATGGAAAAATTAATTTAAATCGACCCACGTGTTGTGTACCATGGGGATTCCTGACAATGATCAACAACATGATGTTCTGCTTATCCCACATCGCACACAGGCAAGAATAAATTTGAATGGAACCCTGACGGCATTTTCGCATTCAACCAGGTATACCTCACGTAAGAATAGTTGTTTTGAATTCTTGCGTACATGACGTGGCGAGGGGACAGGGTCCCCGGACCTCCTCGGGGGCGTCCTTCGACGAGGCCGCCAAATTGCCGGAGTTCGTAATAACGCTGTTAAACCCACCAAGCGCCTACAGTGAAGGAAAAAAAGACCGCGCAAATTAACAAAAAGAGACAGTGACCGAACTTTCACACACAAGCACTTCAAAGTTGTGAAAATTCCTCATATTGTTACGGTGCGACATGGGCATGAAACAGTGCGGTGCTCTCCGAAGACAAAGAGAAATGAAATCTAAATCTCGCCTCCGTCATATTTGGTGGGGGCGCTGGATACGACACGCCTGGCAACGGAACTCCGCAGCAGCTGTTGTTTCAGGGGATTCTCTGCAGCAAGATACGCCGTCTGCATCTGCACCCGATGTCTCTGAGGATGAAGGTGACGTGGCGACTGCACCTACACTTGCGACAGCAAAGGTCGTGCTCGAACGCCCGCGGGGTCCTGGGCCGTTTAGCGGTTCTGGCGATTCAAATGAAGTGGACGTTGAAGATTGGCTGGCAGAGTACAAATGTGTGAGTACTCGCAATCGATGGGGTCCGGCTCTTATGCAGGCCAACTTGGTGTTTCGCCTCAAGGGAACTGCCAAAGTGTGGTATGAGGACCACGAAACTGAACTCGGGAGTCGGTCAACGTGGAAAGAAAAAAATCTTGGCCTTGTTTAGGAAGCCCGTTGGACGAAACATGGCCGCTACAAAAGCTCGCGTCCCGGCCCAGACGTCAACAAAATCGTATATAGAATATATGATAACACTGTGTCGCAAAGCTAATGTCGAGGTGCTGAAGGCCGACAATGTTGAGCATATCATTAAGGGGATTGCCAATGACGTATTCAGTCTGCCTAATATGCAATGATTATTCCACACTAGACGTCATTACAAAGGAACGTGGGCGTTTTGAGCAAGCTAACAGCCGATGCATTGACAGCGTCTTTGCCCGGCTTCCCAACACGGTTACAACGTCGTCTTGCGATGATCGCGCGAGAACGCAAACGCCAGCTCCAGTTTCGCCAGATCGAGTCACTCGAATAGTACGCCGCGAAACTGAAGTGATGGCCCGTTCCCTAACACACACCGGTGCAGGTTATACGACACCGGTCGCTGCTCCCATGGTTCAAGCCATGATCCGTCAGAAACTCGCCAGCATAGGTATTTACTCTGTGTGCACTGTGACCAGCCCACTGCAAACTTCAAGGCGTCAACCCTCGCCCTATACCGAACAGCGGTTCCAGGCCCACTCTCGCGATGCTGCTGCTTGGAGGACTGCCGACAATTTCGACCAATCGACCAATCGACCAATTTATTTTCACTGCCATCGCACCGGACATGTAGCCCGTTACTGCAATACCCGCTGGTCCTCGCCACCTCGGACGTCGTCTGCCCCATACCACTGACAGGATAGCACCCCCTTTGCATATCCGACCCACTTTACTTCCCCCTACGTCTAGCCACGGTTCACCAGCCACTATCAGTCGCCGCATGGTCATCAGTCGCGTTCGCCTCCAAACCGTCGCCAGTCGTCTCGCTCTCCGCAGACTCGATGGTAGTCCTCCCCGTTTAATCCTGCTCCTGCCTCTCCGGAAAAGTACACAGTGCAGCGGCCGGAGGTGATGCTGCGTTGTCGACTCGCTTGACGCTTTTGACAGGACTAAGTTTTCTTGACGTTGACGTTGATTGTTTAGCTATTTCGGCGTTATCGCCACCGGAATGCACATTTCTGTATTGAGCGCAAACCTTCGCCGCTGCCTACATAAAGTACTCACTCGTGCCGCTCGAGTCGTTGATGGAGGAACTCCTGCCATTCAGGGGACGTGCACCACCCGTATTTGTATTACCGCTCATCCTACAACAGCTGCAATTTGCAGTCATTGAGCAGTGTCCCCACGACCTAAAGAATTGCTGCACCGTTATTTGGATTCATGTGTACACACAAAGTAAGGCATTTGGGCCTGCTAAAATACAACTATAATGTCGACGTTCGCACTAATTTGGATTATTGACTCATGATAGTTCTGGTCTGAATCAGCTGCACACTTCACTGCTTAACAGTAAGAATCTTGCCACATTATCAACATTTGGTGGTTTCTTCAAACTATGAGTGATAGGTTACGAAGCTTGTTTGAAGGACACTGCATATAGTTTCTTGTTATATACGAATGAACAGACATTCACAGACGCTTAAAAAACCAGGCAGATAGAGCTCAAGACATCACTGCTGGCAAGTAACAAGCTTGTCATGATATCGGCATTTTGCTGGGTCTCACGAAGTATTACTCATAGGCTAAGTGGTTTGTTAACGCAGTTGTAGCAGCCTAATAAAGATTACATTTGTACTTTTATGATTCAGGAAGCCCTCATCAAGCGTTCCTCGACACTGGAAGAATACCTAATGAATGTCACGTATGACATTCACATCAGTACACCGTATAGTGCTCTTAGTTTCGACAATGTTCACGTCCGTGCTCTAACGCGTGTGCTGACGTTACGTCGTACAATGAGTTACCCTTGAAACGCCGGCGTAGTCGACGTTCCTCGCAAGCCCACGATGTGCACACAACTGCTCGACTTACAAAAACGCGTCGATCCACCTCGTGCCGCTTGGCTCGAAGCTAAAAAATTCAGGATAGAGAATCACTCGCCTACTGTTTCGCATGAAACCGATTGCCACAAAGCGTAGGATCTGCCCAATTTTTGTCCAGATCGCTGGAACTTTTGTTGTTTTGAGGTACTTAGTGTGCCGAGTAGCTACTTGCTCTAAATAAATTTTTCTCCGTCTTTTATCAGAACTGGTGTTATCCCGTCATCACCAGCTGCTTTTCCGCGTGGCATATCACGTATGACCTTTCGAACCTCGTCCGTCATTGCATATGGAAATTCTGTATCTTACTCATCTTCTCGAGGGTGGATGACTTATTTTCGAACTTTATGTGTAGGATTTCTCTGCCACTCAATCTATGTCATTAGATTGTTGACTATATTTTTCTTCTTTTCATTTGTCCTTTATGATAAATATGTCATACAGGAGTCTCGTTGCTGTCTTGTACATTGTTTTCGCAGGAGCAGAAGACGGGGAGTAAACACAAAGAAAGGTTGCCCAATTTTTGTGCTTTATTTTTTTATAAAATGTTGTAGTCGCGGTGGTCAGTGCCCTCAGTTAAGGCTCTGCTGGCTTTCTTTGCCCTCTGCACTAATTTTAGCGGCACTAATTGCTCGCCTGGGTCTGAGCTGGCCAGGAGCGCCTCCCACTGCTCGTTTTATTAGTGTAGACTAACCAGAAACGCACCACGAACCCATTATAATAACAATAGTTTGCTTGTGTGCTTACCTTTAAGTAAATGGATTGCGCAGAAGTGTACAGAATGGTTAAATCAGTTTATCGCTGTGAAACTGAAATCATTTATATAACGCATCTTGCTATCCAGGGCGACGCTGCGTCATCTGAATAATTCATTTGACCGGCAACACTCGGTCTTTTGACCGAGCGTTGACGAGCAGGGCATGACACCGCTCTAAGAAGAACATGTTACAACGTCGTAAGTGACTCGCCTACATTTGGCAAGCAGCACTTTCGGCTGGTGCATGTGCTCCTAAACAAAAAGCAGTTTGATGCAGGTACGTGGGCATTCCATTTACGTTTTATCACAGTAGATGTTTGCGATAATATACCTTCCTCGGGTACTTTTGGTGTGCTTCTTGTGAAACGGAAATTGAGTTTTTCTGGCACGCTCAAAACGCCGAATAAATTTACAAATCAGCACATCCCACGCCGTGTGGCAATCGGTTTCATGCGAAGCAGTCGGCGAGTAATGGTTTTTGCTGTTTTTTTTTTGCTTAGAGCCAAGCGTTAGGAGGTGGAACGACCTGTTAGGTTCAGTGTGGTAGTTCTGTGCATATCGTGGGCTTACCGAAACACGTCGACTACACTGGGGAATAATGGGTAACGTATGCCCCGACATAACGCCAGCGCTCACGTTAGACCACAGACGTCAATATTATCGAAACGAAGTGCGCTTTACGGCGCAAATATGTGAATATCACACGTAATATTCATTGGCGTATTCCACTATGGTCGATCAATATTTGAATATAGCTTGCCGACGAATAGGAATACGAATGTAATGTTTATTAGACTATAAAAGCGGAGCCAACACTGAAACCACAACTTATGTGAACCCAACATGACGTCTCTATCATATTACTACATGTGTAATGTTTATTACTTTGTTAGAAAATTAGATAGCAAGTACCGCACGCACAACTGACATTAGCCCGACATTACGTCCGCATCGAAAGCTATTTCTAGACCTGGCGTGGCTCTGCGGTAGAACACCTGAATGCCACGCAGAATGCTTGGGTTCGATTCCTGCAAGGATCCTCACTCTTATTCTTTGAATTCCTCTGTCACACGCTGCCGATGTCTGTTTTTCCAAGCGCTCTCTCATTTGAATTACCAATGTGTGTTCTCGGCGTTCATGAGTAGATAAAAACGGCCAATCACTTGTGGCGCATACCCGCATACTGCGGCACGTGGCATAAGGGTATGTGCTAAGCATGTCTGGAGTAAAGGTGTCGACGACGTACGCGACAGGATTATTGTGTTATTCATGTCATGACTAGACAGTCGTATTCAACACACCTTCTTACCCTCTCGAAACAATTTTGGTGAACACCACGTTAAGGAGGCGATCACGGGAGAACCCAGACGTAGGCGGCTAGATGAAATGATAGATACGTAGATAGAAACGCTCAAAGTGCCTTTGGTTCGCTAAGAAATGCTTGGCATTTCTTACCGGAATGGGAAAGAGAGAGGTGAGAGTTTAAAGGTCTAGTTTAAAGGTTTAAATGTAATTTGTGTTTTCATGCAGACAAACATTATATGGACAATCTCGACGGGTTTTTGCCATAGCCGTCGGCTTCAGCGTCACCTGTATGTTCCGTATAAAGTCGAAATCAATGACTCGGCGCATCGTCATCACCCGCGCTGGTGAAGAACTAGGCTGAAACGAGCCTGCCATCTCCGTCGCACTGAGGGCTCATGCAATAACATCACTCCGAGTGGGAGACCTGCCGTCAATTGCTCCTGGTGCGTCGCTCGAGCCGCAACAGCGAACTTTTATCATTAAGTGCCAACCACTAGCACGCATCTTCATGCGCACGCATGCGTCTACGCATGGGAAGTGTTGTGTCGCGCCAGGGGAGGAAAGGGGCACATGACCACTCGCTTTTGGATGAGGCACAGTGTTGCTTGATGTTTTGGTTTAAAGCTGTCCAAATGCCCAGAAAGGTACGTTGTCAATCGGAGCCAGTCAGTAAATGTGTTGCGGATTTGCCACTCCGGAAATGGAATGACTCCGCAATCATTCCTCATTTTCGCGACCCCGGAATGAAATGGGGACAACGCTTGGAGGAATGGAATGGGAATGGAATTAAGCGCCTTATGCAACGAATGGAATGGGAAAGGAATGACGTCTTTTTCCGAAAACAGAGCACGTTTTTGTCAACGCGCTGTTTTTCAAACTTAAACATTAGTAAGTGAGAGCTTCAAATTTAACAATAATGCAGTATTTTTAAAATGACTTGGCTGAAAACAAGCACGGCACATTTACGAGCAACGCGCCTATTACAATTCTGTCCTTATATAGACTGCGTTGCTCCGACCTTTGTCTCTATTTTTCGCGTCACCACGGTTCTACGCCGTTGGTATCCGTCATGCGGAACTACGGCGGCATATCCCCCCTTACACCTTAGGATTTTTTTAGATGCGAAGTAGCTTTTGCTCGGGGCTGTGTCCATCTTTTGCTGACCGTCCGCTTTCTACCACGTAGCATAGCATCTGAGCGCGCGCTCGCGCTAAGTAGAAGTCTTCTTCCTCTTGGTCTTCGACCGCCTTGATGATGATACGTGCAGAGCACTTTAGGAGCCCGGACTACCGTATGCTGCCCAAGCTTGGCGTAACGCCGACAAAACAATGCGTGCTGGCACGCGCTCGCGCGTGCGGGTCTGTGTAAGGGGCTGGGTAAAACGCTGTGGCCTCTCCCCCTTACACTCTCTCAGCAATCATGCGATGGCGTCGGGGAACGACATTCTGCAGACGCACGATGAACCAGCGCGTTGCATCCTATTCAGAACGCGCTGGCACGCGCTAGCGCGTTCGGACCTGTGTAAGGCGCTGGGTAAGACGCTGTGGCCTCTCCCTTATACACTCTCTCAGCGATCACGTGATGGCGTCGGGGAACGAGATTCTGCAGACGCGCGATGAATCCGCGAGTTAGGGGCGAGTAACAGCAACAGCAACTACAGTGAACTCATGGTGCGCTCCACTTGCAAGGGCGCGTTAACATCGGGCAAGGTGCCCGTCATAAATTGAACTTTAAGTCGACCCATGCGCTGCTTCGCATTCTCACATGGTTCCCTTTAGTGGGAGATGGTGTAATTTTTTCCCCTCGGTGGCGCCTCAGCCGCCTGCTGTCTCCCCACCCTTCACGTCTTTGTTTTGGCTTCTGTCGCCAACGGCGTCTCGGACGCATATTCGAAAAAGCGCTTCTCTAATTTGTGATGCCTATTGACGCTGGCGCGAAGCTTCTGTTCACTGCAAGCTTTCATATGCCAGCTTGTGCGCCGTCCCACCTCATACCAAGCTCCTATCCTTCGACGTTGGTAACGTGTTTTGCGTACTTTTGCTGGTTCTTAATGCATCTGATGACACCAGCTTTATGGGGCGTTCATTCTTAACTCGATAAAACTTTGAAGATGGCTTTCCTACGTGAGGAATCACAGGAATGGAATGCACGGCCGTTCCCGGAATGGGAATGGGCTAAGTTTTTTTCATTCCAAGGAATTGAAAGGAATGCAAGTGCGGCAAGTTCTAATTCCCGGGAATGGCATTGGAAGCGAATGGAGGCGCCCATTCCGCAACACTGGTCAGTAGGTTTTCGAAGTTTCAAAGAGCGCGTTAAAATATTGATTGTACTTCACCGTCCCTTGGTTTGACTATTTAGGAATTATTTATATCGCAATGACAAAAGTAACAACGACATGCACAAGTAATCAACCTCGCAGGTGAGCTGCTCCCGTAAATGAAAGTTCGCGTCTTTGCGTCGCGGGACACAGCCAACGGTGTCTGTGAAATCGCCAACGCTTGTGCGATTGCACTGATGACGCCTGTTCGCCGTCAGGCTATTAGTGCCCAACAGGAATATAATCATCGGGTGCTTGAAAATGGTTCTGCTCCTGTTGCTGTTAAAAAGAAGTGGACGGGAGCGATGTACCACGCACCGTCGGTGTGCTTGACGCCTTCTCTTCGCGCGTACTTTAGTTACAAAAAAAAAGCAGCTGGACGTCTGCTGCCAAGAGTCCGCACGAGGTGCCCTAACGATTCGGCGTATAGCAACCAATACTTTTCACATTAATCAAAAGACGGCTTTCCCGCGTACCATGGGTGTCACCACGAATAATATTCGAGATACCTAATATGAGATACAGTTTATTACATGGGCGAACATTCAGAAGTTCGAATCATGGAGCAAGCATACATATTAACTCATTTTTGTGAATAGCAATGAAACAAGAAACAAACATTACGGGAACACTAACATTTACTTACGCGCCCTCTACCAAGAAATGCAGGTAAAATATAGCACTGCAAATTACTTGAATTAATCTAATAAATGAAGATGTACTGTTCAGCACACAATACGCATCCATTTTACAATTAAACCGTCTATTCGGACGCCTTGTACACTTTCAAGCAGTGCAGGAAACATACTCAGATCCGTGCATATCGTTTACTTGCAAAGTGCGATGTTTAATTAAGGAAGGCATTCGGATCTATGAAGCAAAGAATAATCGACCTACAATATATTACGCAGCATTTTCTTCATGTAGTGCGAGTGTGCAAGAGATCTTTTTTTTCTCTGAAATAAAATGAGTTGTATGATCGTCAAAGTGATAAAGTGGGCATGTTGGTATTCCATGCTTAAGAAGAGTAGACGCGCACTGAAGACGAACACACAATGAAGGTACACACACGCACACACATAGCGCTACTTTCAACAGTTTATTTTGTGATCTCGACGCTACTTATAGGGCAAAAGCATGAGCACATCTGCTGCGCAGAAGTGACAGCAACATTACTGAGCATCAAAACGGACACCAAGAAAATGTTAGTATGCCTTCTATCGCGCTGACGAAAAAGGAATTTGATTTTCTTGGTGTCCGTTTTGATGCTCAGTAATGTTGCTGTCACTTCTGCGCAGCAGATGTGCTCATGGTTTTGCCCTATAAGTAGCGTCGAGATCACAAAATAAACTGTTGAAAGTAGCGCTATGTGTGTGCGTGTGTGTGCCTTCATTGTGTGTTCGTCTTCAGTGCGCGTCTACTCTTCTTAAGAATGTATGATCGTGTCTGCGCATTGAATAATTCTTTCTAGGAATGGCTCTGCAAGTTAATTTGGCAGCAGCGCTTTTGGTGAAGATATCATAGTGTCTGTCTTGTTCCGAATGCTTTTAACTGCAAAAACAACTTTCTAAATGTCCTAGTAAGCAAAAAAATGAAGTACGATAAAGGTTTATAAATCACCAAGCTCCTACACCTACACTACCAAATTCATTTAGGTTATCATGGAAAAGAAGATGACCTTATTTTTAGGTCTCGCGGTTTCACGCCGCCAATTTCCCACAGGGTGTGTGCACTCCCAAGCGACTATAAACTTTCTGCCTAGCACCAGGCCGGAAGTGCGCTCGTCCGTATTTTACCGGTAGGTACCCGCGGCAGCAATTCTCGGTTACACAGCAGCAGCAGGTGCTCAACTATTTCACCAAGGCTGTGGTGGGTTAAGGTGCACCCAGGGGCCCTTACAGAACCCTATGGGCCCACCTTTTGAGGTGAATACCCAATAACAACCGAACGGCAGGTCGGTGTAGTCCTTTACCCATTAGAAAAAACCGGTGGGTTCCCGGTCGGCACTGGGACTCGAACCCGTTACCTCCCGCACTGGAAGTGGATGCTCAGCCATGTAGCCACCGCTGCGGTCGCAAATATTTACTGGCGCATCCAGCAGATGTTGTACACTTCATATCTTTAAGCATTTGTCGAAGTAATAAACCACACCCGATACTTCACGATGTCACACATATGGGCAATGAGATTGCGACTGAGCACCGTATAGCAGGCTTTTGCAGGTTCTCTGTCGTCAAAATATCCTGGAACGTAATAAACCGCACCTCGAGGCGCGAGGAGTCAACCGCAGCCGTGGTCTCGTCGTTGAGAGTCCGCCTCGGCTGCTGGAGGCCATGGGTTCGAATCCACGTTACCGCCGTGTACACACCTGTTTTCCAAACTGGGTGCAGGCGTCCCCGGGCCCGACACTCGGCTACTTTCAGGGGTGAAACGTTTGGGAAGGGAGCCTGCGCCATTCAAATCCCGTCAAAACGTGTGGGCACACACAAACCATAATGCTCTGAAAAGGGTAAATCAAACATCTGTGAGCACTTGACCCCTCGTGCGTCGAGACGTCGCGACGCATAGTAACCTATCAGCGACCCACGCTGACAGGTTCATTTGGCGCGTCGGCGTGTGCCAGTGGTCAGGGTTCAAGGGCGGGGTCGCGAGCGCTGTCGTGCGCGCGATATCGGCAGACATCAGCAAACGGCTCGTGTACCCTTTACACGTGCTGTGCTTTCCCCGATTTGCGCTGAGACGAGAGACTACACGCAAATCGCTTCTCTCGCGGCCATATCCCCTAACACCGGCGTTTTGTGGAGTTTTGCGAGATCGGATCCAAAACAGTTTGCCGTTGCCATTACTTCTTATAACATTACAATTTCTTGCTATCGCATTCGTTGCTGCACCCTTGCGGCGAAACTGATTTCTAGGCGCTTAGTCCTTGAAGGGCCCTGCTTGTCGTCCAGCCACTGTCACATGACGCAAGGCCACGCAGTGGCCAATATAGGCATCAAACAAACCTAACTATAGATCGAAAACAGTGAAAAATAAGTTAAGAAATAAGTCTCAAGTAAAGTAAGGTATAGAAATAAGTAAGCATTCCTTGTCATTACATATCTAAAATCGCAAGAAACGCTTGGAAAAAAACCGGCTGGTGTCCGCGCTGCGCAAAAGAGGGCGCCGCAGCCTCGGCAAGCGCACGATTGCCAAGCGAATCGCTGAGGTGCACGTTCGGAGCACTTCCTCAGGTTTCACGGTGGTGGAGCTGCCGTAAGCGCAGGATTTAAAAACTACACCGCGCACTACACAAGAAGGACATTAGCGCACGATTTAGTTCACAATTTATTACCGCCCCAGGGCCTACACAAAACGTCATTATCGCATGATTTACCGCGGAGTATTGAACTACAGCAAGCACCTACACCACGACAAGATAGGCGCTACGTTAACCGCAGAATTGGGGCTATATTTAGCGTGGTATGTAGAGTTTTTTCTCCGTGGTCGGCGTTCTCTATTATTTCACGATGTTGATCCCTGACCAGATGGGACTTCGCAGACTTTCGAATACCGAGATTTGAGTGCATCGCAGTTTCTTAACGAAGACTTCTAGGCCAAGATGACACCTGCATTGCCGAAGCACGAAACTAGTTCGGTCGTTTCCAAAGCAGTTCCGTACGCTGCCGCGGCTTTGTGGAACAATACCTATTTGCTGCGCAGAATGTTTGTGTTCGACTGCCCGCTCGAACTTTGACTTTTATTCGTAGCATCAAACAGGATTTTTAGCTCACGGTAAACGACACTCGCTTTTAAAGGCGAATCGCGGTAATTATTAAGACCAAGCATTGGCACACGGAACCAAAAATTATAACGTTTATGAACCCACATCGTTAATGACGTCTCCTGAAAAATAAGGCTGTCAACATTTTCTGTCACCATTTCATTTCGTTAAGAGCACTTCTCTTTAAGTGTCGCTATGTGTGTTCAATACGGTTGCACGGTACCACGAACTCAGTAATTTTATTTTTCATAGCGCATGGAATGATACATTCACGTCCTCACCACTTGTAGTGTCCGAATCTTGTTTCGTTCGCGAACGAGCGAGAAAACTGCAATTGCACGCTGCATTTGAGGCTTGTGATCACTTCAGGTTTTGCTTTTTTTAACAGCCAAGCTCTTCTAGCTCGGTGTAAAGTGTGTGACCATGACCGAAGACTATCAACATCACGAACGGGCATGTGAAACAGAATGTAGACAGATCCCACTATTAACCTGCTTACGGCGTGACCTGTAATAACCCTGAGAACGAGTACAGAGAGAGAAAATAAAGAAAGAGAGAGAGAAGCAAAGAGAAACAGAAAAAATGTTTGGACCATCTCCCCGAAGCGAACCCTGATGGGATGCGAAGCAGCAGCGTTGCGCACGGGTTGGCGTGACGGGTTGAACGGCGCTAACGCGGGTGCTGCGGTGAGCGCTGGAAGATTCGTTTGAATCGAAACTCTGTGTAGCGTTTACTGGTGTAAACGTTTGTTTGAAACGCAGACACGGGAGGCGAGCGGGCGTTGGAGTCGGCAGCTGCGGGCGCTCCGGCAGGTGAGGAAGAGAGTGACGTACGCGCGCACCTGCGAGAGAAGCGTGCCAGGGGAGCGTGACGTCAACGCCCAGCTGCGGCGTGACCTACTTGGCACCGCTCCAACACTTGCGCCGAGGGAAGCGCGTTGCCTCGCGTTTGTGCGGACGGACGGCGTTACACAGGCTAGTCAAAGAGCTGCTACGCATCTAAAACACCAGGCCTGCGCGGAAAGTGCAGCACAGTCACAGCGAAAGCTGGAACAGCGGTAGCTCTAGAGCCGTTATAAACTCTCTTGGGCTACTAATACAAGTACACTAGCATCGTACCCATTATGCCAAAAATCATAATTTTTGTTATGGTGGGAAGAACCCACTACGCCATTATTCGTCATTCTGCGGAGGAGTGAGGTACAATCTGTAAGGCGTTATGTGCACTTTCTTGATGCGACGGCTGATGATGATGAATAATTATGGCCGAGTCCATTGTTATGGGTTGGAAATTTTAAACGACCTACTAGCTGCGCCATTCGCATTGTGTGGCGCCCGGTCGTTATTTCACTCTCCCACCGTGCATATAATATGTCTTAACGTGAGACCCTACTGAAAGCGTTCCGTATGCCAGTACCATAATTCCATATGTTTCGCACGGAATCCATATGTTCTCCGTATATTTTCCACATATTTCCGTACATTTCCGTAAGAATCATACGGAAACATGCGGAATTATGGTACTGACTTACGGAACGTTTTCAGTAGGGGAGAGATAGAGAAAAAGGAAGGGAAACAACTTTATTGAGATTCCGAGAAAATGGATCATGGAGACCTTATGGGCTTCCTTGGCAACTAATAGAAGTGCATTTGCGAGGGACCCACTGCGCTATAAATCATCATATTTTTTGTTAAATTTGGGAAGCAGCCACTATGCCATTTTTTTTGTCATTCTGCGGAGAACCGTAGTACCTGCTGAACACCTGTAAGACATTATGTTCACTCTGGTGATGCTGTGGCTGATGACAATAAAGAATTATGTCAGAGCCCTTTGTATTGTGTTGGAGGGCTTCAACGCATTCAACAACCCACTCGCTGCGCAATTCACATTGTGTGATGGCTGTTTGTTGTTTTACTCTTCTACCAGGCTGTATTACACATGTTAATGTGGTTTCTTTCTAACATGAAGCCTGTATAGGTCGTGGGAGCGTGCATGGGCTCCCGCGCAGAGGGCCCTGGTTCAAACCCCGTTCCAACTTAGATTTCTTTTCTTATTTTGGTTTTTTTTTCGCGCGATAGAGGTTATGGACACCCATGGCGGCGGCGGAGGACAACTCTGGCGCCCTTAGATTCAAAGTTCAAAGTTGCTCTCGCGCGACACTCGCCCCCCCTTCCCTCCCCCGCGTCTTCGCGTTTTTTAAGGCTCGTTAAAGACGGGCGGGGCGTTTGCTGTCTGCTTCGACGGCAGGCCTCCCAAGTGGGGTGATGTTATCGCATGCACCCCTCCGAGCGACGGGAATGCGCCAGCTTGTTTGAACTCTGCTTCGGCTGCGTTCGTTGCCCCCGCTCGCGCGCTTTTACCCGTGGTAGAACGTACAAAGGGGGGGGGGGGTATCTCATCAATTTGGACTTCATACCGGAAGGACAGGCGTCCTGCCTGTCCTTCCGGTATGAATTGCCTGCCACGCCTGTGAGGAAGGCGCAGCACAGTCACTGCGAAAGCTGGAGGAGCGACCTTTCTAGAGCCCGCTGTACACCTTCTTGGGGGCCACAAAATACACTTGCAAGGTACCCACTACGCCATAAAGCGTCATATTTTTTGTGAAGTAGGGAAGCACCCACTATGCCATCATTTGTCATTCTGCGAAGAATCTTGGTGTTCGTTACGCATCTGTGAGGCAATTATTGAACGAAGAAACCGCGCTAGAATAGGACGAAGACGAGAGTACACAGACACGACGGTCCTCCGTCTTCGTCCTGTTCTAGCGCTGTTTCTTCGCTTAAAAATCAGTATGTATGTACCAGCCCTATACAAGACGCCAGTAAGGCATTATGTTCACTATGTTTATGATGTGGCTGGATGAAGATAAAGAATTTTGGCTGAGCCCTTTGTTATGGGTTGGAAGCATTCAACGGCCTGCCGTTCCTCAATTTGCATTGTGGAATGCCGGGTTGATATTTTATTCTTCCACCTCACTGTATTACATATACTAACGCAATTCTTAGCCAGACATGACGTCTTCCTAAGGTATTTTAGCGAATAGCTTTAAGCCCCGGCCTGGCACTGCGGTACACTGCTCGACTGCAACGCACATGGCCCAGGTTCGACTACATTCAGCTCCGGAATATTGTTTTCCTCGTTTCATTTTCTGTCTATTTCGCGCAATGGTGGTTACGCAAAAGTGCGGCGGCGGACAACCAAGGCGCCAAATTCGACTCTTGTTGTGATGTGATTACAGATTCCACTGTAAAACTTCTTTGTAACTCTAATACGTGCAGTAACGCTGCTAATCTATGTCTATTGCACTGTAAAAAAGAACGAAATGCTTTGCATAGGAAGAAGGACAATAAGTTCTCACAGCCTTATTTTATCAAAATTGCTGTTGTGACTCCTACAGTAGTCCATAAATATGCCGCAAGGCTGCTTTCCTTCTTTTGCATTCAGTCATACGCGAAGCATTTCTGTCTCCAAAACTTCCACATCAAGTGGAATTATGACGTCATATCAATACGGAATACAACTAACAAATTATTTCCTTCCGTTCATTTACCAAAACTTAGGCAAGAAAGAAAATTCGTGTGATGATTGCTATAACGGCGATTATATGTATACTGGTGAGTAATCAAATTTGATTTTGCTTTCTTCCAGCCGTATAGATAGTGCCATTTTTTATTGAAAATATATGAAAAATTGAAAACATCAATCGGGCATGCACCCGATCGATATTTGGAAATTCTCATAATTTCTTTGCTTACAAAGAATGAACAGTATAACAGCGCAAATGCGCAAAAGTCTACAAGTTGTGCTCTACGATGGCGCCAGACAAATGGCGTACCCAGAATGCAAAAGCCCTTGCAACAGACTACAGATATTTGAAGAAGCTTCACATAGAACACGGGAACATCGCCCGAGAACTTCTCGCCGCTTCCAGACCATCAGGGCGATGATACACACGGTTGCCATGTTTCGAGATAAGTGAGACGCCTACAGAGTAAGGTCACTCAGAGTGCCGTCCTTGCAGCAACTACACTAACCAAGTAAAACTAATGACTCGCTAAAGTGTGAACCACAATTTTCGGGCTGCTCTCTTCAAAAAGTGAGTCATACCCTACTGAAAAGGGGATGCTAACCTCCCTTACTACGAGCCTGAGTTAACCGGAGTGTAATACAGCTACCGCCAACTGCAGTTGACACCTGTTACACGGGGGAAGCTGTCCTCGGCTTCGTGCTCTGAAAAAAGTCACATGATATTCAGCTTCGGGAATTAAAATACTGTAAGCTGCTGTTCTGAAGCTTATTGGCAAATAAAATTCATTTTCTTTACAACTTGTTTTCTCGAACTACAATCGCCGAGCGTAATTCTTCAGGTGATTTGACCATATTAGGCATATGACAAGACTGGTCCCATGAACATGGGCGAACTCACCTTGCGGTCGGTGTGTAATTTAAGATGCCTTGCTTGACACGTGTGGTACCGCTGTGTTTGGCACGTGGTTTGCATTGCCGGATTGTTTCTCGTATCAGGAGCTCTGTTGTTGAGCCCGACCAGCTGACAGGCCTTAGGGAAGACGTTTGGCCTCTGTTGGAGCCATACTGCCTTCGACCGCGCACGTGGGTCCGCCATGTCATATAGCTTCCTTTACATCAGCGGTCCATATCAGCTTGGAGCAACTACGGTTATTGGGCTAACTTTCCGTCTTACTGGACGTAATAACGATGTGTGGGAACTAAGGTTTGTTGTAAGTGAGGTAAGCGCCTCTGTGTAACTGGTGTATGATCTGTGGCCCAGTGAAAGTTGAGGGTGATTCGTTTAGAGCGGAGGAGAGGCGAACGTAGAACTGTACTCTGCAAAGGCTGATACAGAGCTTTTTCAAATGGGGCGGTTTAGCTCATGGGAAGTGGTGGTTTGCTTATAGGAAGATGTGGCCGGTTCTGTTCTTGGTGGTATATATGCAAAAATAAAGGGGACGTTGGACTAAGGACATACGGACCCCTCCTCTGGATCCGCCCGTGGCACCGCAGCACCACTGTTGGATGAGGACAAGTCGTCCACAAGCAAGCCGGACCTATCGAGCCACTCATTAAGCCTTCAGTCCATTAGCCGTGTAAGCGCAAACCACCGTACACACCAAACCATAGTACAGCGCCTTCATCGAAGACGGGTAGGGGCAGTGCGAAGGCACAACCACCCTACACCGCCTCTATGTGAGTGAAATGAGTCACCCAGGAGTAAATTGCATATTTCGAACGGATCGGTTGCTCGTTAGAGCGGCTCAGTAGAGCTTTGCAGTGGTACAGTGAGGCGGCTCAGTTTCGGCGAATAACCGCCATGTCAGCAGGTCACGTTTAAAGTGAATTGAGTCACTCCTATTCCAAAAGTCACCGTCGCTCCGGTGCGAAACAGCTAAGTCTTTTGACAATGGATCTCAGGAGGAAATATGATACACGCTCGGATTCGCTGCAACATTGGTGAGCTCACTGGGAAAAAGCTGGCTCGCTCTGATAAGGCTGCTAGCGTCACTGCCATGACGCGTAGCTTGAATGTTAATTGTAGCTTGCCTGCACAGACTGCAGCCTGTACTGTTTACGCTAATGCATGGGATATGCGGGGGACAAGACTAGCACGATTTCTTCAGCCGATAGAACTCCCCGATGCTCATTCAAGCAAATTGGTGTGAAGTTACCGGAACAATTTCTAGCGTCAACTTCTGGAAATAGTTAATTGTCTACGCCGAAAAAAGGGCACTGCCTAAAGGTAGTGCCACCGCAGTAGCAAGATTTTTTGTCGTAAATACCGTGCTGCGTCACGGCGCTTCAAAAATACTTCTCACCGACAGGGGTACGGCTATAACGGTAAACTTAAGGCAAGCGATCTTGATGTATGCTCTAAATCAAGCCCCTAATACCGTCTGGTATATACGCGGATATAAGCGGCGCATTTTTATTTCAACACAAGTCACTTCATATAAGTCGAAATTCCAAGCGCGAATACGCGTGACATGTTTAGCAGCAACATGCTGGACCCTTTATATGCGGCTGCAAGCTGCCACGAGAGAACGAAACGTTTGCATGCATCCCAGCAGCAGTTGTTCTTGCCGCAAAAAAAAAAAAACGCAGCTGCGAGCAAAAATGTCACCTGATGCGCGGAGGTTCGTAGTAACAAGCGCATTCTCTCACTGTTGAGCCCTTCTCTCTTCTCGTGTCATTCCCAGTTGCGAAACGGACGCTACCGACGGCTGTTCGCGCTTCATTTCTTTCATAACTTTCGCAGTCTTTCGTAGCGTTAGCTACACCGGCCTATCCGAGCCAGTTTCGCGTGGATTCTCAAGAGCCATGCAGCGCATGAGCGAGGATCAGTAATGTCACGCATCGGAGCCGGCAACTTCCGCGCACTTAGGCGCCGCCGCTGGTCTGCGCTTTCCAGAGGAGTGACGTCGTAGCCTTCGCAGACGTATTGGCGCCGGCGCACGCGCAGCTGTTCGCCTTCGCTGTGCACTCGCCGTCTGACTCTTCGCTGGAGCCGCTTGATAGCGCCTCTGACTGGCGTTTGCCAGTGTGGTATAGCCATGGAGAAGGGGAGCGCAAATGATGCTCAACCGCGCAGAAGAGCGGAGAAGCTTCACTCATCGGATCCCGAAGTAGTTGCCTGGCAAAATAAATATACATGTGCCACATAATGCATATACCGTGTGTGTGTCATCGGAGGAGCAGTGAGCATGATAATCAAGCTAATCCTAGACAATCAGGAAATCTAAGAATAATTAGCGGAACCTTTGCTAACGCTACGTTATCCTGGCATAGCCGCGCTAAGCCACTGCAACATTTTTTGGCACGCTTCAACATTTCGGCGACGCCGCGCAGCCGATGTTACGTGAAATTCCCTAGCGATTCGGTGATTACGTAGCAAGCTGTACGGTTCCACCGAAGTAAATGGCATTGCAAGAAGATCTTGCAGCCAGGAAAAGTAGTGCTATACTTTGATGGGTGTATGATGTCGATCCCGGAGAGCCATCAGCCGGCGCTGTCGTATCAAGCTGCGTTGTGGAATACTCTGGTCATAAGTCCTGTAAACGAATATGTTGTATTTGCTTTTGCCTAAACGCATTATATACGCATCTTTTATTGCGTTCCGCTGCTTATAAACATAACGATGATTTCATAATATGGGAACGGCTACTGCGAGAAGGCTTGCTTGGGGGCTCCCATTTAAACTCACAGGAACCGAGGCAGTTTTCCCGGCCACCAATGCAGTTAATTTCGTGTGGCTTGTCGAAATTTTGAGAATTTAAGAAACCTTGATATTCGAGATAGTCGGCAGAAAGCTTGTGGTATAGGCAGGTGGCCCTTACAAAAGAGCGTTGATAGTTGTAAAGTGTAAGAAAATTAAACTGCCCAATTGTTCTTACCTTCGCGCCTTGACAATGAAAAAAAAATGGTATTACCATTCTATAACCGGCACCTACTGAAAAAAACCATTAATATTTCATGTGGGGCTAGCAAATGGATCAGTACTGAATGAGTGTGACTTGCCTAAAAGCTTCATAAATATTGCTACTCTAATTTTCGTGCGCTACAGTTTGGATCAAGTTTCTTCGTTGTAGATATTCCAATACATAGAGTAGCACAGTTTCGATATTTCCTTCTGGTGGTTAGTTACGAAATCGCTAATCATGGGTTTCTACTTTTCTCCGATATTGCTGATTATCAGCAATTTTGTGTATTATTGGAAATACAGGTTGTAAATAAACTATCGCTATCACAGTAAGAAGACTCACCATCATCTCTTAAATGGAAAGATCCATTTAAATCGGCCCAGGTATTGTCTTCTACGAGCATTTTTACAAAGATTTAAAAAAACGAGGTTCTGCTTATCACACATCGCACATCGTAAAGACAAAATTTTAAGGGTACACTGAGTCAATCTGCGCATTCAACCAGAGATACCTCATGTGAAAATACTTGTTGTGAATACAAAAAAAAAAAACAATTCTTTCGAAAATGAAGCGGCGAGGGGACAGCGTCTCCGGAATTTCTCAGGGGTGACCTAGGCCTGGGCTGCGAAGGTGCCGGAGTTTGTAATAACGTTGTTACCCCAACCAAGAGCCCTCAGTGCAGAGAAAAATACCACAAAAATTAAAAAACAAATAGACAGGGACACAACTTTCACACACAAGCACTTCAGTTTGTGTAGAAATTGTTGATATTGTTACGGTGCGATATGGTCATGAAATAGTGCGATGCTGTCCGAAGACAAAGACAAATGAAATCTAAATCTCGCTTCCGTCATATTTCCTGGAGATGCTGGATACGGCACCCCTGGCAACGGAACTCCGCAGCGGCCGTCGTTTGAGGGGTTTCTCTGCAACAATGGCGGAACGTCTGCATCTGCACCCGGTGTCTATGAGGATGAAGATGATGCAGCGACTTCATCTGCACCTGTGACAATGAGGGTCGTGTTCGAACCCCGCAGGGTCATGGCACGTCTACCGGTTCCGCCGATCCCGATGAAGTGGTCAATGAGGATTGGCTGGCAGTGTACAAAAGTGTGAGCACTCGCAATCGATGGGGCCCGACTGTAATGCTGGCCAACTTAATGCTTTACCTCAAGGGAACTGCCAAAGTGTGGTATGAGGACCACGAAACTGAACTCGGGAGTTGGACAACGTGGAAAGAAAAAAATCTTGGCCTTGTTTAGGAAGCCCGTTGGACGAAACATGGCCGCGAACAAAAGCTCGCGTCCCGCCCAGACGTCAACAGAATCGTACGTCCCGTACATCGAAGATGTAACAACATTCTGTCACACAGCCAATACCGAGAGGCAGGTGGCTAACGAAGTTGGGCATACACTTAAGGGGATTGCCGACGACGCCTTCAATCTCCTAATATGCAAGAATTATTCCACAGTGGATGCCGTTAGAAAGGAGTACCGACGCTTTGAGCAAGCTAAGAGCCGGCGCATTCGCAGCGCGTTGGCCCGGCTTCCCAATACGGCTGCAACGTCGTCTTGCAAAGATCGCGCGGGAACGAAGCGGCCAGCTACATTTTCACCAGACCACGTCGCTCGATTCATAGCCGCGAACTTGAAGCCATGGCCCCTGCCCAGTTTACACCGACGCAGGTGACACGACACTGATCGCTGCGCCCTCGGTTCAAGCCATCCTCCGTCAGGAACTCGCTAGAATAAGCATTCATTGTGTGTGCACTGTGACCAGCCCACCGCAAACTTCATGACGTCAACCCTCGTACTATGCCGAGCAGCGGTTTCCGGCCCGCTGTCGCGACCCTGCTGCTTGGAGGACTGCCGACAGTCAACTCATTTGTTTT
This sequence comes from Rhipicephalus sanguineus, assembly GCF_013339695.2. Taxonomy (NCBI): domain Eukaryota; kingdom Metazoa; phylum Arthropoda; class Arachnida; order Ixodida; family Ixodidae; genus Rhipicephalus; species Rhipicephalus sanguineus. Next base: position 96,882,548 of record NC_051186.1, read on the forward strand.
CACAGCCATCGCATCGGCCATGTAGCCCGTTACTGCGATACCCGCTGGCCCTCGACACCTCCGACGTCGTCGGCGCCATACCACCAACAGGATAGAGCCCGCATCCAAGCTCCGAGCCATTTTTCTTCCCCCTACGTCTACCCACGGTTCAGTAACCGCTCTCATTCGTCTCGTGGTCATCAGTTGCGTTCGCCTCCAAACGGTCGCCATTCACCTCGCTCGCCGCAGACTGAATGGCAGTCCTTCCCGTTTAATCCTGATCCTGCCAATCCGGAAATGTAAACAGTGCAGGCGCCCTAAGCTGACGTTGCATTGTTGACTTTCTCCACAACAACTCTACACACTTTCGAGTAGAGGCAGACGTATTGGCGCCGGCGCGCGCGCAGCTATTCGCCTTCGCTGTGCAGTCGCCGTCTGACACTGCGCTGGAGCCGCTTGATAGCGCTTCTGACTGGCGTTTGTCAGTGTGGTATAGCCATGGAGAAGGAGAGCGCAAATGCTGCCCAACGGCGCAGAAGAGCGGAGAAGCTTACCTCATCGGATCGCGAAGTAGTTGCCTGGCAAAATAAATATACATGTGCCACATAATACGTATACCGTGTGTGTGTCACTGGAGCAGCGGTAAGCATGATAATCAAGCTAATCCTAGACAATCAGGAAAGCTAAGAATAATTAGCTGAACCTTTGCTAACGGTACGTTATCCTGGCAGAGCCGAGTTAAGCCACTGCAAAATTTTTTCTTGGTTTCTATCCAAAGCGGCGCGCCGGCTTTCCCATGACATCCCAGAACGCGAACGAGCGGTGCGGCTGGTTTCGGTTTCGCCCTTCGGATAGTTATCGCTTCTCGCGCCCGCAAAGCTGATGGCTGTCTGGTTTCTAGGGGGGAATCGGAGGTCTCTGTTCTGCGCCGTTCGTTCTGCGCCCGTTTTGGCGGCGCACGCGATTGGCCGAACCCGGAAAAACTCTGAGGGGCGTAGCCATTTCTTTCTTTGCTCCATTTTTTCTTCTTTGGTGACGTCATACAGCGTCATAACGAATGGGGTGATCGGAAATCTGTTCTGCGCCGTTTGTTCCACGCCCGTTCTGCGGCGCACGCGATTGGCCGAAGCCGGAGAAACAGCGTGTCGGAGGGGCGTGGGCATTTCTGTTTCTTTTTGCTTGATCTTTTCTTTTTTCTTCAGATCATACCGCGTCATAGCGAGCATGTCGTCTGCTACAAACGAACGAAGTGAAAGACCATTCGCACACGTTCTCTCGAGCGAACAAGCGGCTTCGCACGGCATGATGAGGCGCTTGTGGCTGCCGGAGCAGTTCATTTTGAAAAAAATGCCGCATGCGAAGGGTGCTTCTCTTGCTGCGTTTCTCGAAGCAGAGGCAGTGCGGTTGGACGTGTGAGATGCGCTTGAAGACATGAGCGAGTGCGGCGCCGCTTTCGGTTCTCGAAACGAACGGTGCGAGCGAAACGAACGGGCCTGCCACTGGGCTGCGGTCTTGCGCGCAGGGACTTCTTCGTTCAAAAGCGCTACCAGGCACTGCCACATGTCCTCCCGGTCCTCAGTCGTGAACGACGGCTCCCGCGGGCACGACGGCGTCGCGATCTGTGGGTGCTCTTTCATAAAAACCAGCAAAAGCTCCCTTCCACGATACGGCACCCGTGGGCCTAGCCAGGCGTTGCGGTGGGACGACATTTGAAAAAAATTGTGCGAAGCGCTACTTTTCTCTTTTTTTTGTTCGCGTGCACGACACCACCTAGCGACCACGTTAGAAAAACTAACACTAATAAATAACAGTACTCAAACCTATTGGTGCTTCCGAAACTGTTTGAGCTTGAGAAGAAAAAAGAATATCTTTTGTATAAAAACTAGGGGTGTGCGAATATTCGAAAGTATGAAATATTTGTCGAATGTTACATTCGATATATTCGTATTCGATTCGAAAATCGTGTATTCGAAAAGTTTCGAAAATCGTGTATGCGAAAGGTTTCGAATATTCGAAAAATTCGAATATGCGATTCGATTATCATGCACAAAATAACTCGTCTTCCAGATTTCTGCTGCGTTCGTATCGCTAAAAACGTTGCCGAGAGGAGCGATAAACATCTCAAGTACACGGAGGCACGATATCTGCCTGCGACGAGCGCCCCAATACGTATGATTTATTGCTGTTGCATCTCCGACGTGCAGCGCTGTTGGCGATCATGTAACCGTATATTTTGAATATTATGTGGCCGTAACGTACCGCACTACCACTCGTTCACTATTCGGGACCACTTCTGAAGAAAGACAGTGACCCACGTGACTGGTGGCGGCCTGTAGGCACCTGCAGATACCCCAGTCTGGCAAAGCTTTGCCCCATGTAACTATACCAGCCACTTCTGTTCCAAGCGAGCATGCCTTTTCAGTGGCAGGGGGGTGTGTTGTCTCTGTTACAAGGGAGCGCCTGCTACCTGATCATGTGGAGCAACTCATATTCCTTCATGATAACATGTATTCATTACGTTCATTGTGCCGTGATATTTGCTTGTGTTGTGATGTGCATTGTGCTAGCCTGGACATTGTGTTCTGGAGATAGCAGTGTATGTTGCGTTGCCAGTCAGGCTGTTAATGTTTTTTTTTAAATAGCTATATGTTAAATAAAATATTGTTACTGTGGAGGCATTTTACAGCGAAAGCTGTTATGAGATCATTCCACCGGCCGTTTTTGGCGCCGTAGTTGTCCGCCGCCGCCGGTGTCCGTAACCAGTATCGCTCGAAATAAGAAAAAAGACTAAATAAGAAAAAAATTCCAGGAAGGAACGAGGTTCGAACCTGGGCCCTTTGCGTGGGAGCCCAGTATTCAACCTCTGAGCCATGCCGGTGCTTGAAACTGCTTTGCAAAAAGGTCCTATACAGGCTTCATGTCGGGAAGGAACCACATTAGCATATGCAATAGAGCGTGGTAGAAGAGTAAAATAAGCACCAAAAGTCGCACGACGCGAATTCTGTAACCAGGCGTCACACAATGCGAATTGCGCAACGAATAGAATGTTGAATGCTTCCAACCCATTACAAAGGGCTCTGCCATGATTCTTCATCGTCATCAGGCACAGCATCAACAAAGTGCGCATAATGCCTTACATGTGTTTAGCAGGTACCACGGCTCTCCGTAGAATGACGAAAAATGGCACAGTGCCTGCTGCCCTACTTCTCAAAAACTACAATGATTTATAGCGTAGTGGGTTCCTCGCAAGTGCTCTTGTATTGGTTGCCAAGCAAGCCCATAAGCGCATGATCCATTTCCTCGGGGTCTCAGTAAAATTACAATGATTTATAGCGTAGTGGGTTCCTCGCAAGTGCACTTGTATTGGTTACCAAGGAAGCCCATAAGCGCATGATCCATTTCTTCGGGGTCTCAGTAAAGGTCTTCTCTCCCCCCCCCGTCTCTCTCCCACGTCAACGTATGTTATACAGCATGACGGGAGAGGGAAATAGCGACCAGGCGTCACCCAATGCAAATTGCATAACTGGTGGGTCGTTTAAAGCTTCCAACCCATTACAAGAGGCTGAGCCATAATTCTTCATCGTCATGAGTCGTCGCGTCAACAAAGTGCACATAATACCTTACAGACGTGTAGCTGGTGCCTCGCTTCTCCGCAGAATGACGAATAATGTCTAAGTAGGTGCTTCCCAACTTCACAACAATTGTGATTTATGGCGTAGTGGGTACCATTCTAGTGTACTTCTATTGTAGCCCCAAGAGAGCTTACAACGGGCTCTAGAAACGCCGCTCTTCCAGCTTTCGCTGTGACTGTGCTGCGATTTCAGCACAGGCCTGGCGTTTTTTTTTACCCTCTGGAATAATTTTAGCGGGGCTAATTGCTCGCCTGGGTCTGAGCATTCAAGGAGGACCTCCCACTGCTCGTTTTATGAGTGTAGACTCAACAAAAGTGCACCACGATCCCCTCATAATAACAATAGTTTTCTTGTGTGCTTACCTTTTAGTAAATGGATTGCGCAGACATGTGCAGAGGCCTTAAATCAGTGCAGCGCTGTGAAACTGAAATCATTTATATAAGGCATCTGGCGGCGCTGCGTCATCTGAATGATTCACCAAGCAAACAACACGTTATCACCAACATCTCATTCAAGTGGTTTAAAACATCCATTCTTGGTCACGTTTGTAGTGTTAATTTTTTGTCTTGTTTTCAGCAAATATGCAAGCAGGTGGACTCTTCGCTGAAAATTCGGAAGCGCCAGAGCTCCCCGTAATGGATAACGCTCCAGACGAATGGACAAAGAAGGCATATTCGCCTAAGGGATGGAGTAAAAACCTTGTGCAAGATAACATTTTAGCTCTGTACATACTGCAGGTGACTTCTTTTCTTATAGCAAGAGTCATGCAGTGTACATAAAAATGTTAGGCATAGTGGACTTTAATGTGCCGGTGGTCGTAATGAGTCCAAAATGCTAGACTAGTGCGCCAAGAATACTGGTGGAAATGCACCTTACCTGCGACATTTGCATTGGCTAATTAAGGCGAAACCCTTAGATGCCTCATCAAACGCGAAAAGCGACCGTCGGTGTCCGGTGGTGGCGGCGTCGCCGTCAGCATGAACGATGCAAAAAAGCGAAGATCAAGACTTGATATTTAACGTTTATATGTGGGATATATTGTCACATTGTCATGACGCCAAATGCGGAAGTCCGCGTGTTCATAGACAAAACACGTTATTCGCCCGCATTTCATGCGTTTGGCATCAAAAGGTCAGCGTTCTCGTTTATGGCCGGGCTAGTCCCAGAATAAACTCTGTACTGTTCGTGTTGCGCGCTCAAGCTTATCAGGAAAACCTAATGGAATACACTGTACTGGGCGCCGCCATGCTTCGACTCCGATTGCAACAATGCGGTGCCCGCGCTTGATGCAAGCCAGAGAACGCGTGTCTGAGCCCAACGTACAGCCGCTCTCCATAGCAATCGGAGGACGGAAGAGGAAACACGTTACCGCGTCATTACCGTGCTAGCGCGGGCTGGTATGCCATGTTGCGTCGTCGAACATTGTAGTGTCCGCTGTCGACCCTCTGCCGGTTCGTTAAACGCAGGCGGGCGAGCTGTCGAGCTTCTACGGTGCGCTGCAAGTAGGTAGCAACGTCCAGATTTTCTTTCTCGGTGGTATTCGGCAGTATATCCCCGAGCTTCGCGTTCCCTGGTTTCTTCCATTGACCTACTCGTATGGCGTCATCCGCGTCCTTTCATGCACAGCCGTGTTGCATGCAAAAGTCAGGTACGGAAGGATGTCATCCCACGTCTCCCAGGTAAGGAAGGATGTCATCCGACGTCGATATACAAGACCAGCATGTCGGGGATGGTCTTATTGAGACACTCGTTGAGGCCATTTGTCTGTGGGTAATAGGCCGTGCTCCGGTGGTGGCTTGTCTGGCTGTACCTCATGATCGCCTGAGTTGAGGCAGCAGTAAAGGCAGAGTTCTGTCGGTGATGAGAGCTTCTGGAGAGCCATAACGCAGGATGATTTTCCAAACGAGAAACTTGGCTACCTCGGTAGCACTGGCCAAAGGCAGTGCCACCTACGTAGCCTTGTTTCGGCGTAGCTGGTGAGGTAGTCGTTAGCTACAACAATCCAAGTATAATGAAGAAAGGAAGACATTGAAAACACGGGCTCAGCTATCATCATCGCGAGAGGAAGGCACGAGATCGGCGTTGGAACACCACCATCTTGTTCTACCTGCATACTTTTCCGAGCTACCACCCGTTCGTTCGGCTCGCCCAATAAACCTCTTTACATTTGGTGGATCGTGCGGGGTACCCACATCGCCTGCACCCTGGAACTACGATCCCGCACATTGCAGCCGACCATGCAAGTCGACGCTTCCCAACAGGCACCACCTCTCGCGGCCGCCGTTTGCCCCGGCTCGGTTCGCCAGCGAGACCCCCCGATATTTGCGGGCACGGAAGATCAGGACGTCGAGGACTGGCTGTCGTCCTTCGAAAAAGTTAGTGGACCCAACAGGTGGGATGACGCTGCTAAATTAAGCATCGTGAACTTTTACCTGGCTAACGTGGCGAGGCTATGGTATACTAACCACGAGTGCGAGTTCGAGAACTGGTCCGCTTTCAAGGAGGCAATATCCGCAGTTTTTGGTCGCCCTGCCGTGCGGATGTTACGCGCAGAACAACGGCTGCGTACTCGGGCACAAGAACCAGGTGAAACGTTTACCGCCTACATCGAAGACATATTCGATCTCTGCAGGCGCGTGGATGCCTCAATGAGCGAAAGTGCGAAGATACCGCACATTATAAGGGTGTCGACGACGACGTTTTTCAAATGCTCCTTGCGAAGTCTCCTGGTACGGTGTCCGAAGTGGTAACTCTGTGCCAGAGCTACGACGAATTGAGAAGGCAACGAGCTCTCACCCGACGTTCATCACAGGCTAATCAACCGCTCGCTGCACTGGACGTCATCCCTGACCACTCATACCTTCTCGCACAAATGAAATACTTTGTGCGTGAGGAGATGGCACGTCAGCTTTGACTCCTGCCGTTTGCTCAGCGCCAAGAGTTCCCACAGCAGCAGCAACTGCGGCAACCGAACCCGTTGGCTCCCGTGCTCCGACACGTCATTCAAGAACAAATTTCGGAGGCGCTGCCGGTACCCATTCAGCAGCACCCTGTCACCGCACCTCTTACTTATGCTGAGGCAGTAAAGCGGCAGCATCTACAACATGAACAGCCCCCACCATTCCATGGAATGTCACAAGCCGTAGCCTCGACTCCTCCACCTGTCACGTGGGGTGCTCCTATTGCTACAAATCCCTGGCGAACGCGCGATAACCGGCCGATCTGTTTTGCATGCGGCGGCCCTCGCCATGTCGCCCAACACTGCCGACGTCGAGTGCCGGGATACACAGACACCCGTTCACAGAACAACTACATGGATCGTCCCCGCTCTTGCTTTGACAGTTCGGATGCTCACTCAAGCACGTCTTCACGTGAATATCTGGAACCTACGTCTCGTCGCGCACCTTCACCCCGTCGCCGCTCCGTGTCACCCATGCGTCGTCGATCAGCACCTGAAAATGAGGGAAACTAGCCGCCGCAGTTCAGGAGGCAAGAACTGCGCTGTCGAAATGCTCAAGTCCTCGAACTCTGCCGTCGAATATTGTTGAAGTTTTTGTAGAAGGCGCCCATACATATGCTCTTGTCAATACCGGTGCTGCCGTTTCCGTTATATACGCTGAACTTTGTCGCAAGCTTCGAAAAGTGACCACGCCTCTTGATGCGATGTCCTTACGTAACGCGAATGGAGAACCTGTTCGGCCTACAGCCGCCTGCACTGCCCGACTCATCACCGCGGAGGACCCCTACAATGTTGAGTTTATCGTCCTTTCCTCCTGCTCTCACGATATCATACTTGGCTGGGATTTTCTATCGCGCAATCAGGCTGTTATCGATTGTGCCAGATCCGCACTTGAACTCTTCCCGTTGTACGACCAGCCATACGGCCACAATGATCAAGCCGCACACAAACTAGTCGTCCAAGAAGACACCGAAATTCCCCCGACAGCACCTGTTTTGCTCCCTGTGTTTTGCAACGGCGTGTGTGATGGAGCTGCATTCTTTGAACCATCGAGCCTCTTGCTTAGTCGGGAACCACTTCTTCTGCCTTATCCGACAATTTCAATTTCGAATGGAACCAGTGGTCTCTGCCTCACTAATCCCCTTCCGTATCCCATCAACCTGTTTAAGGGTGAATCTCTTGGATGCGTGCAGCCCATTGATAAGGAAGAAATTTTTACTGTGCAGCATGATTCATCTCGTAGCGACCTCGACGCCATCAGTGCCCTTAACACCTCTGATGTACCAGCTTCCGAACTATTCAATTCGTCGATCGCAGACGGACTGTCGCCATTTGAACGATCTGATCTTCTCCAGCTACTGCACCGATTCCGCGATTCTTTCGATGTTGCTCAACCTGCCCTTGGCCGAACTTCTACCATTCTTCATTACATCGACACCGGCTCCCACACGCCAGTGCGACAAAGACCATACCGTGTTTCCGCGGCGGAACGCCAAGTTATTAGCGAACAGGTTGACGATATGCTTCAACGCGACGTTATTCGACCCTCACAAAGTCCATGGGCATGACCTGTCGTTCTAGTTAAAAAAAAAGGATGGTTCGATTCGCTTCTGCGTGGATTACCGGCGCCTAAACAAGATCACTCGAAAAGACGCGTACCCTTTGACCAGGATTGACGATGCCCTTGATAGTTTACAAGGCGCCGAGTATTTTTCATCGTTAGATTTGCGTTCGGGGTATTGGCAGGTGCCCCTAGCAGATGCTGATCGTCCAAAGACAGCCTTTGTGACACTCGACGGTCTATTGTCCTCGAGGAGTTACGGAGTCTCCCTCTATCGGACGCGCCTCGATTGCGTGCTAGGCAGGATACCGCCGGCGCGCTCCCCATAGGTTTTGCTGTCGGCGCTCTACAAAAACACCTCGCGTAAGCCCTTCAGGGCATTTCTGTAAGTACTTTCGAAATGAACTGTGTTCTTTACTGTCGAAATAATCATTTTCGACGAACTGAAAGCACAAGATAGTCTACAGTCGCTGTCTCTTTGCAGAAAACCGAGCACCCGCTTCACGCTGTCACCGCGTTGGAGACCCCTGAACCGGCTTCATGCGTGAAAGGTAGTCACTCGCTGAGTGCAAACTGTGTGAAATATCTCGTTAGAGTAGACTGCCTGTATAACCAAACGGAGCATAGCAGAAAGAAGCCCCAAGCCAGCGATCGCACGGGTTCGCGACGACTGACGGTATGAGCGTATGACGGTATGACATGTATGAGCGTCTGCATGTATGTTCGTACTGATGGTTTCGCTTTTGCTACGAGCGCGTTTTGGCACCGCGCTGTCAACTTTAGGCCGCAAAATATGAGAATTTGTGAGTAAACAAACTACTGTTGCGGACGCTATCAGAGCAGTTCAAAAACAATTTCCTTACAACTGCAGCTTCGGTGCGCATGGCAACTTTGTGATCTGCCGTCCCGACGATTCAGTGTTTTTTTTCTTTTTCGGTATAAATTCGGGTACGTTTCAATGTCATTTGACAAGTTGTCTCGCACTGCGTATTGATCGGTCTTCTCAGCGGGCAAATGCCGCTGCTTCTGTTTCTTTATTCAGCGTATTCGTTTCGTTTGGTGCGCACACAAAACGTGAGCAAATGCGACGACTTTTTTAATGCTCCTTAATTATCGTTCGGTTTGCATTCCAGTGAACTTGCCGCTCTCTGTCATCAACAAATTCATAGACTAAAGCTTCACCACTTCGAGATTGCTCGTGGAAGAGAACCAGTCTACGAGACCGAGCATGTAGTAGCATGCGACGCCTAGGAAAAGAAAGAAAATACAGTAACGTTTGCCGGACTTCTTCTGCAAACGTCGGCTGTGAACTAGGACCCACATGAACTTGAAATAGCGGTGAATAAAATAGAAGGTATTCCAGCAACCAGCAGACGCAAAACAGGAGAGTAATTATTTGGCGTGTACCCCAGCAATTTTGGCAGCAGTGTCGTGTGTAACGCCAACAGGGTGGCATCTTTCCCACGTAAATAAATGAGGCTCCAAGAAAATACATGGGGTTGGCCAGTGGACCGATCATCGGTGGCCGATCACGGAGGCAATGCAAAAAATTTATGTAGCTTAGAAGCATGCATGCCTCACTCAAATGGGGAAGGTTGCCCGTCGGCGGTCCCCGTCAGCGGCGTCAACACGAGTAGATGCAAAAAATATCGTCACGTGTATGGTGTCAACACATGACGTCATCATGACGTCACAGATCACCAAAATATGTAGCGTCATTATGACGTCACATAATGTGACGTCACATGATGACGTATGCACACGTCATTGTCGCTTTGCATTGCCCCCGTGATCGGTCACGGGGGCCGTGCAAAACCGCGTTAGGTGCAGAACGCTTTTGGAGGGGCCGCGGGAGAATCAGTACATCGACTGACAAGAAGATGGGTTTCGCCTTCTAGTCATCTTTAACGAATGCATTAGGATCCGGTGCGGTTTTTAATTCAACGTATCTAAACAATGACTTGCGCATCGCAGCCGATTTTTTGGACACTGAGCACGGGGCCGACGATCAAGAGGTCGCATTGGTGGGTTCTGAGATGGCATCGCACGTGGTAAAAGGTAGCGCTTTTACCATCCTGTGGCAGGTAAGCATCATTTGCCGGTGGGAAGCGCGCGCGAGCCATCGTCTCAGTGCGCGCTGTCTGCTACTCACCGAACATCGCAGCCCCGACGCAGTAACAAATGTCTTCGTCGCGGACTTGTTTGCACACAAGACTCGTGGCGGATGGCTACTTGCCGGTTCTTAGCTTTACAACCCATGCTTCACGCTGTTTCTTGTCCCGCGGTTACCAGTGCAGGCTGACACTGGGCTCCTTTGCGTAAGCGCGGCACTGCGGCACCGAGCGGTAGAGCCCCATGTTCGTCGCCTTCGGAGGCAGCCACTCTATTACAATGGTTTCAGTTGGGTAGAAAATGAGAGAATCTTCCGAATTTGAACAGACCGCAGCGCATGTGGGACTTGAAACTCGTTTTCAAAGCACGCGGCAGTGCGCCACAAGCAGCCGGCGCGGCCGCTGAGACCACGTGATTCTGCCAAGCACGTCACGCCGACGGTGGCGCCGCGGCGTTTCCAGTGGTGGGCCTCGAGGCCAATATGAATTTAATGTCATGCCCTTCGGCCTCTGCATGCGCCTGTCACCTTCGAGCGCATGATGGACTCGGTTTTACGGGGTTCGAAGTGGCAGATCTCTCTCTGCTACCTCGACGATATTGTTGTCTTTGCGCCAGATTTCGCAACACATCTGGAACGCTTGAACCACGTCCTGACGTGTCTGAAGAATGCGCATCTCCAACTCAATCTCAAGAAGTGCCGCTTCGCTGCACGGGAACTTACGATTCACGGTCACGTCGTATCAAAGGACGGTATACTTCCAGACCCGGCCAAACTACGTGCTGTCGCCGACTTCCCCAAACCGACGACTGTGAAGCAGTTACGGAACTTCGTAGGGTGATGCTCCTACTTTCGCCGGTTTGTGCGCAACTTCGCCTCTATTATTGCGCCTCTGACCCAACTTTTAAGCAGCGCCACCGATATTTCGTCATGGGCTTCCGAGTGTGACCATGCATTCTCGACACTCCGTCGTCTCCTCACATCACCACCTATATTGCGGCACTACGATCCTACAGCGGCCACTGAGGTTCACACTGACGCCAGCGGTGTCGGCCTCGGTGCGGTTCTCGCACAACGAAAGCATGGGTTCGCCGAGTATGTCGTCGCATACGCCAGCAGAGCTCTCACCAAGGCTGAGTCGAACTATAGCGTCACCGAGAAAGAATGCATGGCGATAGTTTGGGCGCTTGTCAAGTTCCGCCCATACCTTTATGGCCGTACGTTTGATGTCGTTACGGACCACCACGCGTTATGCTGGTTGTCTTCGCTAAAGGATCCATCAGGTCGTCTTGCCCGTTGGGCTCTTCGGCTTCAAGAATATGACATCCGCGTTATATACCGTTCCGGCCGCAAGCATGCCGACGCTGATGCACTGTCGCGGTCCCCATTATCTACAGAGTCTTCAACCATTTCCACTATAGACCCCACGTTGTCAGCTCTTGACGTGGACACCGTCTCTTCTGCACAACGCAAAGACCTATGGATAGCTTCGCTTCTTGACGTTTTATGTGAGGCACCCCCGCTTCGGAGCACTCGAACACTGCGACGCCAGGCACCACACTTCAGCATTCGGGATGGCCTTTTGTACTGGCGTAACTACTCACCCGATGGTAGGAAGTGGCTCCTAGTTATTCCCCGAACGCTGCGCTCTACAATCTGCGCGTCCTTTCATTCCGACCCGCAATGTGCTCACGCCGGCGTCTTCAAGACCTGCGAACGTCTACGGAAAAGGTACTACTGGCGCGGAATGTTCAGCTTCGTCCGCCAGTTCGTTCGCGGCTGCCACGAGTGTCAGCGGCGGAAAAAACCACCACATCCTGCAGCAGGTTCATTACAGCCACTTCCGTGCCCAGACCGTCCATTTGACCGCGTTGGAATTGACCTTTATGGACCATTGCCATTGACAATGGCAGGCAACCGATGGGCTATCGTTGCCGTGGACCACCTTACACGGTACGCCGAAACCGCTGCTCTTCGCACAGCGACAGCACAGGACGTCGCATCTTTTATTCTCAATCGATTTGTGCTTCGTCACGGTCCTCCTCGCGAACTTCTGAGTGACCGTGGGCGTGTATTTCTCTCCGATATAATCCAAGCACTTCTCCACCAGTGCCACATTGTACACCGGACGAGTACAGCCTACCACCCTCAGACAAACGGTTTGACTGAGCGGTTTAATCGGACTCTGGGCGACATGCTTGCGACGCATGTTGCATCTGATCGAACAAACTGGGACCTCGTTCTTCCATTTGCGACATACGCGTATAACACCGCTACGCAAGTCACAACTGGGTTTTCCCTATTATTCCTTCTGTACGGTCGCCAGCCGTCACACACTATCGATACCTTGCTGCCATACTCACCAGACGCCTCCGAGTGCACGCCCGTGTCGGACGCCGCCCGTTGCGCTGAAGAGTGCCACAGACTAGCCAAACAGTTTACTACGGCCGACCAACAGCGCCAGAAAGAGACCCGCGATGACAATAATCCTCCTGCCGCAACGTTCGCTCCTGGAGCACTTGTGTGGCTGCATGTACCGCCGTCCGCTCCTGGTTGTCTCCCAAACTACTCTCAAATTATCATGGTCCCTACCGCGTGGTCGAGCGTACTTCACCCGTCAACTACGCCATTGAGCCTCTTACGCCGCCCAGCGACCGTCGTCGGCGTGGACGTGATATCGTTCACGTAGAACGCCTCAAGCCGTACTTCGACCCGCTTGTTCCCACCTGTTAGATCGCCAAGGTGGCTTCATCTTTCTCGACGGGGGAAATTATAATGAAGAAAGGAAGACATTGAAGACACGGGCTCAGCTATCATCATCGCGAGAGAAAGGCACGAGATCGGCGTTGGAACACCACCATCTTGTTCTACCTGCGTACTTTTCCGAGCTACCACCCGTTCGTTCGGCTCGCCCAATAAACCTCTTTACAAGAATAATAATATCTAGGGTTTAACGTCCCAAAATCACGATATGATTATGAGGGACGCCGTAGTGGAGGGCTCCGGAAATTTCGACCACCTGGGGTTCTTTAACGTTGACTTAAATCTAAGTACACGGGCCTCAAACATTTCGCCTCCATCCAAATTGAAGCCGCCGCGGCCGGGTTTGATCACGTGATCTTCAGGTCAGCATTCGAGCGCCATAACCACTAGACCACCGTGGCGGTGCGGTACTAGACTAGTAAGGAGAAGCTTTGTGTCACCTGAGAATATGGCCGGGCAAGTAAAGCCAGTGACTTTTGTCGACAGGTCCATCAAATATCTGCCAGAAGCAAGGACACAAGTATCGACCCCCTTTATACAGGGCTGGTGACAGCGAGGTGTGTGGAGGACCCCCTGTACAATTGATCGTAGGAAATGTACCTGGTGTGAGGAAGACAGATGATCCCGATCCATCTTGGAGAGGGGCGAATAAAAGCCTAGAACAGAAGGGAGACTCAGAGACTGAAGAAGGAGAGAAGACTAAAGTAGACATAACAGCGGCGGTACAAACTAGGACAGCAAGTAAGAGAACCGAGACAGAAACCGCTGCGCGTCGTAGCCATTAACGGGTTAGACATAACAATGTCCCAGTTCAGTGAGTTGCAAAAGAAGGACCCACCAAACAGAGCAGGTGATGAAAGAATAGGAGAAATCATAAGAAGGAAAAAGAGTAGAACGGTAGCGCATTTATCAATCAGAACGGGCTGGTCAATCGCAAGTGTGTGTTTAGCTCTGGTCGGGAAGTACAGCAATTGATGGTGCCTGAGCAATTAAAGAGAACAGTGTTAAATTTGGGGCATGATAGCATAATGGCCGGTCACCAGGAAATACAAAAACACGTTGGAAAGGATCACGGAAGAATTCTTTTGGATAAGAGAGCAGAGTGATGTGAAAAGATACGCCAATCATGTGACGTATGCCAAAACACAGTGGCTAAAGGGCGAGTAGGGCTGGTCCCGTTAGGTAGGCTGCCAATCATGGAGCTACCATTTGACCATTTGACAGGGTGGCTATAGATATTGTAGGCCCCATCTACCCAGTTTCAGGAAAGGGAAATAGATATGTGTTGACTCTTGTGGATGTAGACACCTGGTACCCGGATGCAGTTGCCCTAAAAACCATAGATACCATCCAGGTAGCGGAAGCCCTAGCGGATATGTTTGCACGATACGGGGTGCCTAAAGAGGTACTTAGCGACAGGAAACGAACGTCACATCGGAGATCATGAGCGAAGTGAACAGATTAATGCCCATTGATCAAAAGCTAACAGCACCATACCAACCGATGGCCAACGGGTTGGTGGAACGTTCAATGGAACACTGAAAACAATGTTAAAAAGAATGTGTAAGGAAAGACCCAGGGATTTTGTTTGCGTATCGAGAGGTACCACAGGCTAGCTTAGGGTTCTCTCGGTTTGAAATGTTCTAGTGGGAGAACAGTCAGAGGCCAGTAACAATTCTCAAAGAGTCGTGGTCCAAGTAAGAGCTAGGAGCGGAAGAAAAGAGCACATACACATATGTGCTTAGAAACAGGTCGGAAGAAACGTAAAATAGCACATCAGGAATTAGGCCAAGCCAAGCAAAAGCAGAAAATCTATTATGACCGCAAAGCAGTACATAGGACACTAAACCCTGGAGATAAAATCTTGGTACTTTTGCCCACTGAAAACAACAAAATGCTCATGCAACCAACAAAAAAGCGGGTGCGATATGAAATTTCGGTTCATGAGCAGAAAAAATTCGGCAGATCCCACGCGTTGTGGGAGTCGGTTTCATGCGAAGTCGTCAGCTAGTATTTTATGCTGTATTTATATGGCTTTGAGCCAGGCGTTACGAGGTGGATCGACGTGTCTTTGTATGTGTAGCTGGGGCACTTCGTGGGCTTACCAGGCACGTCGACAACACTGGCGTTTAAAGGGTAACTAATGGTGCGACATGACGTCCGCCCTCACGTTAGGGTACATACGTCAGTATTATCGAAACTAAGTGCACTTTATGGTGCAATAATGTGAATATCATACGTAACTTTCATTATTGCATTCCTCCGGGGTCGAGCAAGAATGCTTTAACACAGCTTGATGAATCATAGGGATACAAATGCATTGTTTATTAGACTGCTATAAAAGCGGAGCCAACACTCGAACCACAGACGTCAATCTGATACGACGCCTCTATCGTAGGAGCATACATATGTAGTATTTATTGCTTTCTTGTAAAATTAGATAACCAGCACCACAACCACATTTGACATAGCACCGACATTACGCCTGCGTAGGCTCTTTTAGGAGCTGGCTCGCCAGGTTCTTAGGCTGGGGCGAAGTCCCGCGCCGTAACTTGGACCCATCCTAGCTTGGCTCAGCGCAAGCTCGCGCGAAAGCGAAGTCTTCTTCCTCTGTTCTTCGAGCGCCTTGATGATGATATTAACGCAAGCAAAAGCACAAGTAACATAGCCAACTGTAGCATGCGCACGCTCGCTTCACTCCGGCGCGCGGTCTAGTTTGATAGGAGACCGCTAGAGGGCCACATCTGCGCGCTTCCTCTCTCTTTCGACGGTCGTCAGTCAGTGCGCTTCTATACTAATAACATGAACTAAGAAGACAAAGCGGCGGAGCGGAGGGCTCGTAATGCAGCAGCAACGTGGGCTGTCCATGTCAATGTGTATATAATTATAAATTCTGTATATAGTTCATCATAATTGTCAATTAATAAAACATTGTGTATATATGTATATATATAACAACGTGTGTCACGTCTTCATATGATGGTAGAGGACGTGTACGGAAGATTCACGGGTTTTCCCGATCTTCTCCGAGCCAGCTCCTCAATCATCAGTCACTTCGTGGATATGGCGTGATTTTTCCAACAAGTTTTTAGACCTGGCGTGGCTCTGTGGTAGAATACCTGACTGCCACGGAGAATGCTTGGTTTCGATTCCTGATGGGATCCTAATTTTAATTATTTCCATTCGTTCGGTCAACGGTACCGTTGTAGGTTACTCTTAACGCTCTCGCATATAAATTACCAATATCTGCTCTCGCCGTTCTGGGTAGATAATAAACTGTCAATCACCTGTGGCGCATACACATACACCACGGCCCGTGGTAAACGGGTATGTGCCACACACGTCTCAAGGAAAGTGACAACGTACGCGACAGGATTTCACGTTATTCATGTCATGATCCGACAGCCATATTCGTCAAATCCTCTTACCTTCCCATGCCAATTTTGGACTACACCAAGCTAAGGAGGCGATCACAAGAGGAGCCAGACGTAGGCGGCTAGATAGATAGATAGATAGATAGATAGATAGATAGATAGATAGATAGATAGATAGATAGATAGATAGATAGATAGATAGATAGATAGATAGATAGATGCTTCGCGCTTAAAAACGTATTCCTGCATACAATCCCGAAGAACTGCTCTTGCTACACACTTTTCCCACAATAACTTCGAGACATAGGCGTGCACACAGGGGTGGGCGTAGGAAGAAAGGGAGCGTTCCCCCTTTTCCCCATCACTTGCCCCTATTTCCCTAATTGGGAAAGGGCTCCTGAATTTTTTTCTATTCAGCACATGCTGTCGCATTATAGAGCTTCGTTAGTATAGTGAGGGCGCTATTAATTTAGTTTGAACGTGCGCCTGCCGCTATAGCTGTAGAAGTTCTGTAGAAGAGCACACATGTTCACTGCGAAGGACAAACATGCAACTTTATTTTCAGCTTATGAGAAGCTGCTTGTAAAACTGAGACCATGTCGATGATATGCGAGCCTTCTTCACGAAAGTAGTTTTGTTTGCAATACATCTAGGCCTGCCACTTCAATTGACTCAGTGAGTCTACAGCGGATCCCGATCGACTGGCCTGAATATCTTACTGCTACTAACATTTTACAGCGAAAGCTAGTATGAGATCACAACAACAGGCGATTTTGGCGCCGTAGTTGTCCGCCGCCGCCGGTGATCGCATCCGCTACCGCGCGAAATAAAAAAATGAAATGATAAAAGAATATTCAGGATGGATGGATTCGAACATGGACCCTCTGTGTGGAAGTCGAGTATTCTACCACAAAGCCACGCTGTTTTTTCCTTTTTTTAACACGAAAGTGTTTTATGCCGGGGTCCACCAAGACTTCAGTGACGTATTTCCGTCACGGAAATGACGTCAAAAAATATACATGATCAGATGGCAAAGGAAAAAAGGTACCGTCAACGGGAATCGAACCCACGACCGCTCGGTCCGCAACAACAGAGGCCGGGCACGCTATCCACTGCGCCACGGTCACGGACTCTGGAGACATTACAAACGCGCCTTTTATATCTACCACTCTCCTGGTCGGCTAGGTGGTGTTGACCTCTGGGAGTGGTAAGGTAAAGTAATTCGTCATTGCTGCGGCCTCCGCGACTAGCACCTGCAACGCGTTACGCGTCCTGCCCGTTGGGCGCGTTTTCAATAGAAGTTGAATTTTGTCAATGCATTAACATACCGCGAGGTGGCGACGTTTGCCCAAGCGTAGTAAAAGCGTCGTCCTCGCTCATAGCATCACGCTAATACAAACCAAAAATAGCTCTGCGACGCGCGCCTGCCTCACCCGGCTGTAACACCGCGTTCCACGCTCACGCGCTCGCCCCGAGAGAAATCGCGGCCGGGCTACCGGGGCGGCACGACACATTTTAACATGCCGTGGGATGGCGACCAATATTCGCGTCCAATATGCGACGCTCTTCTGGCTATCACACCTCGTTCTCTGATTAAGCTTTCCCCGTTAACTACTACAGCTACCATAAGGGTTTGTTTAATCATTAAAGGGGTCATGAACCACTTTTCCAAGTAATGATGTAATGGCCTCAGTATCGGAGTGTACTGCCTCCCGAATCGATTGCCGCAAAAATTTCTCGAGTCCGTCAAGAATCAGCGGAGTTACGGGGTTTGGCGCACGCTCCCAGCGCTTTCTCTCTTTTCTCGTGCCGACGAGCGCACTGGAAGCTAGACAGGGAGGGATGGCATGGGCGAAAGAAGTTACGCCAGCGCGCGTCATGAAACGCGATCGCTCTCCCGCTGTGATTCGCTTGCGCGAGTGCGGCTACCGTGTACTGAGGAGTGCGGCGCCGGCAAGTGGCGGCACCCCGCGGCAAGAAGCGCATCTGATCCGAACGCCGCTCTCGATTTACGTCGGCTATCGGCCAATAAGTATGCTATGTCTCTTGCGACGTACAGCGGACAGACGCCCCGCCCACCGACGAGAGTGAGAACCGGCCTCTGTTTGAAAAGAGGGTGCCTGGGGAAACGGCAACTTCGCGCTCCGCTTGTGGCCATTACGCGGCGCGCACGACTGTAATATTTGGCAGAGCAGTTCATAGCCGTGTCAGCTTTCCGCAGGATAAGTTTTTTCAATCAGCCCAAGGGGTGCTTCATGACCCCTTTAACATGGACGTTAGTCGTCGGGATGGAGATGTACCACCAATCATCAAAGCGGATGAATCCACGTTAAACGGTGCCATTTGCTGCCAGACATCAATACACATTGTGCAAACTCTCTTATATCAATGTACAGTAAGCATTCAGTTACTTCTGTAAGGGCACGCTTTACTTTCGTGTTATTCCGATTGCTATGACGGAGGGATCAACCATGTTTTTTTTTCTTCATTTCCAGACCTTAGGAAACACTTTCCTACCGCAGCGCTTTTAGCATGCGGTTGAGATTACAAAACTTTCATTTTGACCGGAGAATCCAACAATACCAACACTTCTTCGTCATATTCCAATTTCCGAAACTCTTCGCTTGGTCTGCCCACCAACTCGGTAAAGTAAGAGTTCACCGGTCTCGGATTTATGTCACAGTTCCTTACAGAATTTCGGTTTCTCCAATTACTGTGAAGACCGAGGAGAAAAAAACATGTCATAGGGCACAGTGCTTTGACCTGTAGCTAAATAACGAATACCGTGTGGCGTGAGCGGTAATTCTTTTTTAAGGGTTCTTCGCATAATATCCCAAAAGAAGACCGCACTCCAACCATCTACAAATACATGTTCTGTAAATTCAGGTTTCCTACAAAGTAAACACTCGGTACCCCATGGTAAATACTCCGCTTTTTCTTCTAGCCAAGTTAGAACGGGCTTTAAACTGCATACAGAGCCACGTTGGTGCTTGGAACTCCGTCACAAAAAAAAATCACAGCATATTCACGAAGTGAATTATGAAGGAGCTTGCTCCAGAGGTTAAATCCGGTAAACCGTGAATACTCTGTACATCTGCTCAATCATCATCATATATTGATGTGAAACAAGAGCTGCTGTGGTGTAATTGTATATACGCATTATATACACAATGTTTATAATTTACATATTGATGCACAATATACACACATTTTCATATTGATGCAATATATGCATTTTGTTCAAGAGCTTATTTACGGATCACAAAAGCTCGGGGGAACATTTTACTTTTAGTATAATGGCTTTTTCTGCTTTGCTGGCTCTCAGCTCGGGGTCCACCTGTGTTTGCGCCCGATTTGCTGCGGCCTCGCGGTCCTTTCCGACTCGGGGTCCGCTTGTCGACGAGCCCGTTTAGCTTCGGCAACGCGAGCCCTCGCTGCTGCCGCCGCCTCGGTGTTGGTAGTGGCTTCTGCTTGCTGTCGGCGCTGGCGTCTCTCTTCGGCCTCGCGAGCTTTCACCGCAAGGTCTTGGCGGCGAGCCCGCGTGGCTGCTGCATCGCGAGCCTTCGGCGCTGCTGCCTTGGCTTCTTCGGTGTTCATGATGAGTAGCGGTAGCGAAGTGCACTGAGTGATGTCCGGCGAAATGGAAATGAAGTGCGCCAAGAGCGAGCGCTATCTAAGGCGCGACACTCTAGCGGTCTCCTATCAAACTAGAGCACATGCCGAGGGCGCGTGCCCTAGTTTTTTTTATTTTTTTTTTCAAGTGCAGTATTCAAGGGCACGTGCTCCGCCGATAGCGCAGAACGCGCCCTTGAATCAACGGAGGGCACAGCTGCGCCTCTAGCGGGAGCAATGAGAGTAGTGTACACGGAAGGAGGGACAAGAGACAACCCCCCAGCAAAAGGAGCAAGCTCCTAAAGGACCCTATACAGGCATCACGTCTGGCAAAGAATCGCATTTAAGCTTGTGATATAGCGTGGTAGAAGAGTAAAATAACAACCAGGCGTCACACAATCAGATAGCGCAACGAGTGGGTCGTTAATGCCTCCAACCCATTACAAAGGCTCAGCCATAATTCTTCATCGTTATGAGCGACGCAAAAAGTGCACATAATACATTAAAGATGTATTATGTAGCGGGCACCACGCTTCTACGTAGGATGGACGAATAATGGCATAGTGGGCGGTTCCCTACTTCACAAAAATTATCATGATTTATGGCGCAGGTGGGTATAATTCTTCATCGTAATCAGCCACAGCACACTGTGCACATAATCTTTACAGATGTGTAGCGGGTACCTCGCTTTTCCGCAGAATACGAATAATGGCATAGTGGGTGGTTCTACTTCACAAAAAATTATGATGATTTATGGCGCAGTGGGTATAATTCTTCATCGTGATCAGCCACAGCACAGAGTGCAAATAATGCCTTACAGATGTGTAGCGGGTACCTCGCTTTTCCGCAGAATAACGAATATGGCATAGTGGTTGGTTCCCTACTTCACAAAAATTATGATGATTTATAGCGCAGTGGGTATAATTCTTCATCATGATCAGCCACAGCACAAACTGCACATAATGCCTTACAGATGTGTCCGCGGGTACCTCGCTTTTCCGCAGAATAACAAATAATGGCATAGTGAATGGTTCTACTGTCTAAAAAATTATGATGATTTATGGCGGCAGTGGCATAATTCTTCATCGTGATCAGCCACAGCACAAAGTGCACATAATGCCTTACAGATGTGTAGCGGGTACCCTCGCTTTTCCGCAGAATAACGAATAATGGCATAGTGGGTGGTTCTACTTCACAAAAATTATGATGATTTATGGCGCAGTGGGTATAATTCTTCATCATGATCAGCCACAGCACAAGTGCACATAATGCTTACAGATGTGTAGCGGGTACCCTCGCTTTTCCGCCGAATAACGAATAATAGCATAGTGGGTGGTTCTACTTCACAAAAATTATGATGATTTATGGCGCAGTGGGTATAATTCTTCATCGTGATCAGCCACAGCGCAAAGTGCAGATAATGCCTTACAGACGTGTAGCGGGTACCTCGCCTTTTCCGCAGAAGAACGAATAATGGCATAGCGGGTGGTTCCCTACTTCACAAAATTATAATGATTTATGTCGCAGTGGGTATAATTCTTCATCGTGGTCAGCCACAGCACAAAGTGCACATAATGCCTTGCAGATGTGTAGCGGCTACCTTGCTTTTCCGCAGAATAACAAATAATGGCATAATGGGTGGTTCTACTTCACAAAAATTATGATGATTTATGGCGCAGTGGGTATAATTCTTCATCGTGATCACCCACAGCCCAAAGTGCACATAATGCCTTACAGATGTGTAGCGGGTACCTCGCTTTTTCGCAGAATAACGAATAATGGCATAGTGGATGGTTCCCTACTTCACAAAAATTATGATGATTTATGGCGCAGTGGGTATAATTCTTCATCGTGATCAGCCACAGCACAAAGTGCACATAATGCTTTACAGACGTGTAGCGGGTACCTAGGTTCTCCGCAGGATGACGAATAATGGCATAGTGGGCGGTTCCCTACTTCACAAAAATTATGATGATTTATGGCGTAGTGGGTACCTTGCAAGTGTACTTGTATTAGGTGCCCCAGGTAGGTTTACCATGGACTCTAGAAAGGCCCATGGCATTTCGCTGTGACTGTGCTGTGTGTTCCGCACAGGCCTGGCATTTTTTTTTGAAGAATTTTACACCAAGAATGCAGCATGAAATACATAAATATAAGCCACTGAAACACAATCTTCAGAAGACAGTGGAAATTATATTTGTTAGTCTCAACAAGGCAATGAATTAGCAAAGCTTTGTTAACTAAGAAAAACGAATGACGTTCTGCTCAAATAAGCACACGCAGTAATGCACAGTATAAAAATTTCGTCCGAGGCACTGTCAGAAAAAAATCACGTGCCATTTATGTATTGTGCGATTGGTCGCTAATAATGTATGCTTCGTATTTAATATTAATATTGCCTTGTGAAGTGCTAACAAGAAAGATGCATCTAGGAAATGCGCTCCCAAAAATTGTGGTTTAGGCATTTCCTCTGAAGTGACCGTTTTTTTTTTATTTACAGGTAATACAGCATCCAGATGCAACGGAACGCTGTACTGGGACTCGTATTAGCGCTCGTAAGAAAACGGCCTCTCTAGATTTTTTCTCCCATAATTTGAACAAGTAGTTTATTGACAACAGATTTAGTCTTAAGTTAAGAACTCAACCAAAAAGAAAAGCATTTTCTGCCGAACAACCTTACCAACGCGATACAACTTCACCCACACAAAAAAAATCATTTGCGGCAAATTCATCCCAGTAGAACTGTTGTGTTGTGTAAAAAACACTAAGAGGCAGAAGCATAATAGTGTACGTTATTTTCCTACTTGACTATAAGAGCAGGTATCCAAAAATAGCCGTTTCTAGCAAACGCCAAGTGCTGAAATAGTACAAGTAAATGCACGAGGAATAAAAAAAGGTGAAAAGTTTTTCAAAACAAAGTGCTCTATTGTATATTTCATCTTCATAATAGAGTTTATGATGTTTGGCTGGCTTTGCTCTACTAGATATCGTTTTCCCAATTTAAGCTGAAAAATGCTTTTTTATGTTGAATAAAAGCTGCATATGAAAGTGAAATTTATTTGCCATAGCATGCTCCCTCAAAATGCTAGAATATCGTGGAATTGGGAAAACTGCCCCAAACTAATAAATTATATAATAATAATAAGTAAGACATCTATCGCTTTTGCAGACGACCTTATTGCCTTGCTTCTATATAAAAATATGTGTCTAAACACATCGAGTATACAAGCACTATTACAGAGCATAAATATGGACGGTGTATATGCTGGCCGTAAGACTAAAACCACAAAGCAGAAAATGAATGAGTATAGTCTTAAAGAAAGGTAGTAAAGGGTTTGTGACTGCAAGCAAAAAGCTAGCAGCGAGGTGTGTTACTACGTCTCACAGGCACATTCTACTGTCTATTTAGTAGCACTTAAGCTGTACGGGTGCAATCGAGCTATGTTTGATGTGGCTGCTACCTCATCTTGTCGATGGTCCTGGATAACGATGACTTTTCTACAAGAGTAGTTGAAGTGTAACGTCTATCATTTTTTCACCCTAATTGCGCACACACGTGGACACATTAAATTCAAGAATAGTACAAAAACATTTTTATCAATTTCTGATAACACAAACGTGCACACCGGTGGAAAGTGTTGCACGAAACTCTGACTACGTATCAGTCTGAGGAGGCTATTGATGCGTCACGCTGTAGCTTGCTTATTGAGTTGTGTCGTGGTGATGCGATACATTGTGGGACTTCAGCCCCTATATTGCCTTTTAGCCTGGACAATCCTTCAATTTCAAACATCTTAAACGTGGCCCAGAAGCTGCAAACGTTCACTTAAATTATAACTAGGTGTGTGCGAATATAAATAAAAGTGAATTAGAATTACGAAAATCAAGTGCGAATCGAAATGATATTTCTCGAATATTTCTCGATTACGGGTAGCATCGGGTAGTTAGGCTATTTTATAGCAAATGATGTAAGGAAATGTATGCATTCTACAACACTGTTGATTTACGGTTCCACATATGAAGTTATTCAATGTTGCCACGAAGATTGGATAGCTGCTCGGTATGTTCGGGAAGCAGCGACATCCTCGTGCATGCCACCATTTCTCCAGGCAACGAAAACAGCCGCTCTCTCTATATACGCTAGTGCTGATGTGCTAATGCTTTCGTCACAGTTTACTCCTCTAAGCATGATTTCTCTAAGCATGATTTCTCGGTTGATAAGAACAATGACAATTGAATGGCACGATGTTAATTGGAGGTGCTGTATCCGAGGGTAATCCAGAATAGCAAGGCGATGGACTGGGCTAGTTGGTAGATGTCGAATTGGATGAAAAAAAAAAACATGACTGATTCCTCCGTCATAGGAATCGGTATAACACGAAAGTGAAACCTGTCTTCACAGAAGTAGTGCTTATTGTGTAGTGATATATGAGAGCTTGTACAATGTCTATTTCTGTTTGGCCGCTATAGCACCGTTTGACGTGGATGCACCCATGTTGACGGCATGTCTCTATCGTGACCACTAACGCCCATGATCATGATTAAACCGTTGTGCTAGCTGACGTTGTGAACATATATTTGGACACAGCGATTCGTGAATCCCTCGCAAGGATGATATCAACAATCTCATAATCAACCCTGCTACCCGGTATGCACTTCTTCAAAACGTCGTCAATTAAGGAGAGAAACGGCACGGGGTGCGCTTTCTAGCAATGGGTGACTGACGCCTGCGCTCATGCATACGCTACCATACACTGCGCTTCAGCAACACGGGAGGTAGAGGTTCGTAGCCTGAGCCGCAAACGCGTGCGTCCCGCTGGCCTCTGTCTCGCAGGCGCTGGTCTCGCTCCCCCAAGGCACGACATTCGCCCGTCGAAATCGCGTCCTTTCTGCAACGCGTATTGCAGCAGTTTTGTTAGTCGGTGCTTTCGCAGTCGAAGCAGTCGGCGGCAGAGAAATCCCGTTGGTGCATGTGGAAGCTGCACTACTCCGATGAGCCGACGCACGCTAACACGAAGCGAAAGGCAAAGAACGAACTGCGTCAAGGGTGCCCCGGCGATGCCAGCGTGCCGACGCACACCGAGACGTTTTAACCATGACCTCCGATATCGCACGCAATCCCAGACTAAGCGCTAGTAAATGTCGATCGTGAACCATTACTTCTTTTCACCTCTCAAAAACGGCGGCACCGCCCCGCTCCTCCCCGCCTACCTACATCGCCAACAGAGAGCACCGTGCGAAAGAGAATGTGTGAAAGACATAAGGCGCGTTCGCGCCGTGTTCTGCAAGTGCCGAGTTAGCTTAGTCGGTAGGGCGTTGGGCACTTGCCGTCGCGGCCGCAAGGTCGTGGGTTCGATTCCCAGCGGGAGATCTTTTTTTTTTGTTTTTTTTCTTTCTCACCCGTTGGCGTCCATTTTATCAACGTCAAATCCGTGACGGATGTACTTGGTGGACCCCGGCATAAAACATTTTCGTGTTAAAATTCACAGTTTTGCCGCAACGGCGAAGCAATGAATGCGACAGCAATAAATTGGAATGTAACGCGAAGAACGGAAAGCAGCTCGAAATTGCCAGCGCGTCGCTCGAGCCCAAAGGGCGCACGAAAAGAACGCACACAGGACGAACGCGAACTAATGCGTCACAGCTCGACACTTGAAGCGCACTGCTCAAACATAAAGCAGGACGCACGGAACGAATGAACAGGTACACACAAGACGAGCGCGAACTAATTGTCACAGTTGTTACTTATTTCTATTTGAACAGCGCGCTCCTTTCGCAAACGCGGCAGCTGCAGCGAGCGAAGCGAAGCACCCCACCAGCCGCCCCTTCTTTCCTCGAGATAAGCGCACGAAAGCGACAACACCCTGTAGGGCGAAGAGCAACGGCATTCGCAGGAGCGGGGCGACGATCTTTAAAGCGCGCCACACGCGCGCAAATGGCGCCATCTATGTGGCAACTAAGAAAGCATGCTGAAGTACATGGTGTATATAAATAGCTCGCCGTTAGCAGGCTGAAAGACGGTGCTGTCGCGGCCTAACGTCTAAGGCGGCAGGCTGCAAAGCGAGAGGTCGCCAGTTCGATTTCGCGCGTCGGAAAGAATTTCTGAATTAATTTTCTTCGTGGCTTTTCTATATATATATACATACTTATACGGTGAATGACGGCGGCGACGGGGACGGACATTTTCCAGCCGAGACTGTCCATATTATTGCTATCGCAATAAAACCAGCGGGAAACACGGACCACAGGGAAAGAACACGACGGGACAGGCTGGCACTTACAAAGTGGCATGGTTGCTTCACGCACGCGCAAAGGTGGTTGTCGGCGGGTATAATGTTGCGTTTCCAGCATTCTTCGATCAGTTGTAAGTGCCAGCCTGTCCCGTCGTGTGCTTTCTCTGTGGTTCGTGTTTCCCGCTGGTTTTTATCCAATTCAATCCAGAATAAGGTTGGGTTTCCTTACTTTTAGACATTTCTTCTCAATATGGCAGTGGCTCCCCATTTGCTTCGGTGGTATTGTTCACTATAATTTCGGCACTCTATTGCAACAATACTATCAGCCTCATCCACAGCGCCATGCTCCGGCCACTGCACTCAAATACTGGCACAACATAGTGAAAGGCGCGCTAGGAATGGGGGGGGGGGGGGAGGGGGCAATGAGAAGAATGAAACTAATAATATCTGGGGTTTAACGTCCCAAAACCACAATATGATTATGAGAGACGCCGTAGTGGAGGGCTCCGGAAATTTCGACCACCTGGGGTTCTTTAACGTGCACCTAAATATAAGTACACGGGCCTCAAACATTTCCGCCTCCATCGAAAATGAGAGGAATGAAACTCATTTGTCTATTTGTGCATCAACGTTTGCGAAATTTTGCATACGTATGTAATTCTGTGTGGTG
>NC_051186.1:96909540-96948200 GCF_013339695.2 Rhipicephalus sanguineus
TGCTCGTCCGTGTGTGATGGAGCTCATTCTTTGAACCATCGAGCCTCTTGCTTAGTCGGGAACCACTTCTTCTGCCTATCCGACAATTTCAATTTCGAATGGAACCAGTGGTCTCTGCTCACTAATCCCCTTCCGTATCCCATCAACCTGTTTAAGGGTGAATCTCTTGGATGCGTGCAGCCCATTGATAAGGAAGAAATTTTTTACTGTGCAGCATGATTCATCTCGTAGCGACCTCGACGCCATCAGTGCCCTTAACACCTCTGATGTACCAGCTTCCGAACTATTCAATTCGTCGATCGCAGACGGACTGTCGCCATTTGAACGATCTGATCTTCTCCAGCTACTGCACCGATTCCGCGATTCTTTCGATGTTGCTCAACCTGCCCTTGGCCGAACTTCTACCATTCTTCATTACATCGACACGGCTCCCACACGCCAGTGCGACAAAGACCATACCGTGTTTCCGCGGCGAACGCCAAGTTATTAGCGACAGGTTGACGATATGCTATCAACGCGACGTTATTCGACCCTCCAAAGTCCATGGGCATGACCTGTCGTCTAGTTAAAAAAAAAGGATGGTCGATTCGCTTCTGCGTGGATTACCGGCGCCTAACAAGATCACTCGAAAAGACGCGTACCTTTGACCAGGATGACGATGCCCTTGATAGTTTACAAGGCGCCGAGTATTTTTCATCGTTAGATTTGGCGTTCGGGGTATTGGCAGGTGCCCCTAGCAGATGCGGATCGTCCAAAGACAGCCTTTGTGACACTCGACGGTCTATTGTCCTCGAGGAGTTACGGAGTCTCCTCTATCGGACGCGCCTCGATTGCGTGCTAGGCAGGAGACCGCCGGCGCGCTCCCCATAGGTTTGGCTGTCGGCGCTCTACAAAAACACCTCGCGTAAGCCCTTCAGGGCATTTCTGTAAGTACTTTCGAAATGAACTGTGTTCTTACTGTCGAAATAATCATTTTCGACGAACTGAAAGCACAAGATAGTCTACAGTCGCTGTCTCTTTGCAGAAACCGAGCACCCGCTTCACGCTGTCACCCGCGTTGGAGACCCCTGAACCGGCTTCATGCGTGAAAGGTAGTCACTCGCTGAGTGCAAACTGTGTGAAATAGCTCGTTAGAGTAGACTGCCTGTATAACCAAACGGAGCATAGCAGAAAGAAGCCCCAAGCCAGCGATCGCACGGGTTCGCGACGACTGACGGTATGAGCGTATGACGGTATGACATGTATGAGCGTCCTGCATGTATGTTCGTACTGATGGTTTCGCTTTTGCTACGAGCGGCGTTTTGGGCACCGCGCTGTCAACTTTAGGCCGCAAAATATGAGAATTTGTGAGTAAACAAACTACTGTTGCGGACGCTATCAGAGCAGTTCAAAAAACATTTCCTTACAACTGCAGCTTCGGTGCGCATGGCAACTTTGTGATCTGCCGTCCCGACGATTCAGTGTTTTTTCTTTTTCGGTATAAATTCGGGTACGTTTCAATGTCATTTGACAAGTTGTCTCGCACTGCGTAGTGATCGGTCTTCTCAGCGGGCAAATGCCGCTGCTTCTGTTTCTTTATTCAGCGTATTCGTTTCGTTGGTGCGCACACAAAACGTGAGCAAATGCGACGACTTTTTAATGCTCCTTAATTATCGGTCGGTTTGCATTCCAGTGAACTTGCCGCTCTCTGTCATCAACAAATTCATAGACTAAAGCTTCACCACTTCGAGATTGCTCGTGGAAGAGAACCAGTCTACGAGACCGAGCATGTAGTATGCATGCGACGCCTAGGAAAAGAAGAAAAATACAGTAACGTTTGCCGGACTTCTTCTGCAAACGTCGGCTGTGAACTAGGACCCACATGAACTTGAAATAGCGGTGAATAAAATAGAAGGTATTCCAGCAACCAGCAGACGCAAACAGGAGAGTAATTATTTGGCGTGTACCCCAGCAATTTTGGCAGCAGTGTCGTGTGTAACGCCAACAGGGTGGCATCTTTCCCACGTAAATAAATGAGGCTCCAAGAAAATACATGGGGTTGGCCAGTGGACCGATCATCGGTGGGCCGATCACGGAGGCAATGCAAAATTTATGTAGCTTATGAAGCAATGCATGCCTCATCAAATGGGAAGGTTGCCCGTCGGCGTCCCGCGTCAGCGGCGTCAACACGAGTGATGCAAAAAATAATCGTCACGTGATGGTGTCACCACATGACGTCATCATGACGTCACAGATCACCAAAATATGTAGCGTCATTATGACGTCACATAATGTGACGTCACATGATGACGTATTCCACAGTCATTGTCCGCTTTGCATTGCCCCCGTGATCGGTCACGGGGGCCGTGCAAAACCGCGTTAGGTGCAGAACGCTTTTGGAGGGGGCCGCGGGAGAATCAGTACATCGACTGACAAGAAGATGGGTTTCGCCTTCTAGTCATCTTTAACGAATGCATTAGAGATCCTGTGCGTTTTTTAATTCAACGTATCTAAACAATGACTTGCGCATCTGCAGCCGATTTTTTGGACACTGAGCACGGGGCCGACGATCAAGAGGTCGCATTGGTGGGTTCTGAGATGGCATCGCACGTGGTAAAAGGTAGCGCTTTTACCATCCTGTGGCAGGTAAGCATCATTTGCCAGCGGGAAGCGCGCGCGAGCCATCGTCTCAGTGCGCGCTGTCTGCTACTCACCGAACATCGCAGCCCCGACGCAGTAACAAATGTCTTCGTCGCGGACTTGTTGCACACAAGACTCATGGCGGATGGCTACTTGCCGGTTCTTAGCTTTACAACCCATGCTTCACGCTGTTTCTTGTCCCGCGGTTACCAGTGCAGGCTGACACTGGGCTCCTTTGCGTAAGCGCGGCACTGCGGCACCGAGCGGTAGAGCCCCATGTTCGTCGCCTTCGGAGGCAGCCACTCTATTACAATGGTTTCAGTTGGGTAGAAAATGAGAGAAATCTTCCGAATTTGAACAGACCGCAGCGCATGTGGGACTTGAAACTCGTTTTCAAAGCACGCGGCAGTGCGCCACAAGCAGCCGGCGCGGCCGCTGAGACCACGTGATCCTGCCAAGCACGTCACGCCGACGGTGGCGCCGGCGTTTCCAGTGGTGGGCCTCGAGGCCAATATGAATTTAATGTCATGCCCTTCGGCCTCTGCAATGCGCCTGCCACCTTCGAGCGCATGATGGACTCGGTTTTACGGGGTTTGAAGTGGCAGATCTCTCTCTGCTACCTCGACGATATTGTTGTCTTTGCGCCAGATTTCGCAACACATCTGGAACGCTTGAACCACGTCCTGACGTGTCTGAAGAATGCGCAGCTCCAACTCAATCTCAAGAAGTGCCGCTTCGCTGCACGGGAACTTAAGATTCACGGTCACGTCGTATCAAAAGACGGTATACTTCCAGACCCGGCCAAACTACGTGCTGTCGCCGACTTCCCCAAACCGACGACTGTGAAGCAGTTACGGAACTTCGTAGGGTGATGCTCCTACTTTCGCCGGTTTGTGCGCAACTTCGCCTCTATTATTGCGCCTCTGACCCAACTTTTAAGCAGCGCCACCGATATTTCGTCATGGGCTTCCGAGTGTGACCATGCATTCCTCGACACTCCCGTCGTCTCCTCACATCACCACCTATATTGCGGCACTACGATCCTACAGCGGCCACTGAGGTTCACACTGACGCCAGCGGTGTCGGCCTCGGTGCGGTTCTCGCACAACGAAAGCATGGGTTCGCCGAGTATGTCGTCGCATACGCCAGCAGAGCTCTCACCAAGGCTGAGTCGAACTATAGCGTCACCGAGAAAGAATGCATGGCGATAGTTTGGGCGCTTGTCAAGTTCCGCCCATACCTTTATGGCCGTACGTTTGATGTCGTTACGGACCACCACGCGTTATGCTGGTTGTCTTCGCTAAAGGATCCATCAGGTCGTCTTGCCCGTTGGGCTCTTCGGCTTCAAGAATATGACATCCGCGTTATATACCGTTCCGGCCGCAAGCATGCCGACGCTGATGCACTGTCGCGGTCACCATTATCTACAGAGTCTTCAACCATTTCCACTATAGACCCCACGTTGTCAGCTCTTGACGTGGACACCGTCTCTTCTGCACAACGCAAAGACCTATGGATAGCTTCGCTTCTTGACGTTTTATTGTGAGGCACCCCCGCTTCGGAGCACTCGAACACTGCGACGCCAGGCACCACACTTCAGCATTCGGGATGGCCTTTTGTACTGGCGTAACTACTCACCCGATGGTAGGAAGTGGCTCCTAGTTATTCCCCGAACGCTGCGCTCTACAATTTGCGCGTCCTTTCATTCCGACCCGCAATGTGCTCACGCCGGCGTCTTCAAGACCTGCGAACGTCTACGGAAAAGGTACTACTGGCGCGGAATGTTCAGCTTCGTCCGCCAGTTCGTTCGCGGCTGCCACGAGTGTCAGCGGCGGAAAAAACCACCACATCCTGCAGCAGGTTCATTGCAGCCACTTCCGTGCCCAGACCGTCCATTTGACCGCGTTGGAATTGACCTTTATGGACCATTGCCATTGACAATGGCAGGCAACCGATGGCTATCGTTGCCGTGGACCACCTTACACGGTACGCGAAACCGCTGCTCTTCGCACAGCGACAGCACAGGACGTCGCATCTTTTATCTCAATCGATTTGTGCTTCGTCACGGTCCTCCTCGCGAACTTCTGAGTGACCGTGGCGTGTATTTCTCTCCGATATAATCCAAGCACTTCTCCACCAGTGCCACATTGTACACCGGACGAGTACAGCCTACACCCTCAGACAAACGGTTTGACTGAGCGGTTTAATCGGACTCTGGGCGACATGCTTGCGACGCATGTTGCATCTGATCGAACAAACTGGGACCCTCGTTCTTCCATTTGCGACATACGCGTATAACACCGCTACGCAAGTCACAACTGGGTTTTCCCTATTATTCCTTCTGTACGGTCGCCAGCCGTCACACACTATCGATACCTTGCTGCCATACTCACCAGACGCCTCCGAGTGCACGCCCGTGTCGGACGCCGCCCGTTGCGCTGAAGAGTGCCACAGACTAGCCAAACAGTTTACTACGGCCGACCAACAGCGCCAGAAAGAGACCCGCGATGACAATAATCCTCCTGCCGCAACGTTCGCTCCTGGAGCGCTTGTGTGGCTGCATGTACCGCCGTCCGCTCCTGGTTGGTCTCCCAAACTACTCTCAAATTATCATGGTCCATACCGCGTGGTCGAGCGTACTTCACCCTCAACTACGCCATTGAACCTCTTACGCCTCCCAGCGACCGTCGTCGGCGTGGACGTGATATCGTTCACGCAGAACACCTCAAGCCGTACTTCGACCCGCTTGTTCCCACCTGTTAGATCGCCAAGATGGCTTCATCTTTCTTGACGGGGGAAATTATAATGAAGAAAGGAAGACATTGAAAACACAGGCTCAGCTATCATCATCGTGAGAGGAAGGCACGAGCTCGGCGTTGGAACACCACCATCTTGTTCTACCTGCGTACTTTTCCAAGCTAGCACCCGTTCGTTCGGCTCGCCCAATAAACCTCTTTACACAAGTATTTCCGGCAGTCGACGTCGGGAACGACCGCAGTAAGTCCATGCAAATTGGTTCGAAGGCTGGGTGAGGAGGCCCGATGAATTGCAGAAGTCCGTGTTGTCTGGTCGGCGGTGTCTTCCGTCGCTGACAGTCTCGTCAACTGCTTACGTGAAGGGCGACGTCGGCAGGGAGGCCACGGCAGTAGTAGTTTTTTGTTTTCTCGCCAGCGTGCGGAAAAATCCAAGGTGTCCAGCCGCCGGGTCGTCATGCAAAGCTTCGAGAACCGCTGCACGTAAAGGTGGAGGTATAACTAAGATCTTGGTGGCTTGATGTGGTGATAAGTTCGTTTTAGGAGAAAGTTCTTTTGCAAAAAATAATTGATGCCAGTTCTCGCTTGATACCTTCGGAGCAACGTCGGTATTGTCTTCGAGATACTTAACAAGGCTCCTGAGTTCCGGGTCCGATGACTGTCACTCAGCGAAGTTGTCGGCACTTCTGGTTCCCAAAAAGCAGTCATTGTCCTGGTCGCCCTGAGTAGGTAGATCGACCGACGCGCGACAGGGGCAGCCAGTTTACTTTCTTCTGGACTTGTAAACGACGATAATGTCAAAATTCTTGAAGTGTCAGACTCCATCGTGCTGGGCGAGCTGAAGGGTCCTTCAAGGGCGCTGAATGTAGCATGAGTCGAGTTAATTTTTCGTTTTTTCTTTTCCCTGTAACACCAGAAGAAGTTTTCACCACGATTAAGAACCTTAAAGATACCTCTCCTGGATTAGATGATATTCATGCGCGCCACCTAAAAATGGTAGGTCATTTAATCTCTCCAACACTAGCTAGCATAATTAACAGCATCTTTAAAACTGGAATTTTTCCACGCACCCTTAAGAACACAAAAGTCATACCCATGTTTAAGAAAGGGGATAGGTCAATTATTTCTAATTACCGACCTATTTCTATCTTATCATCCGTCAGCAAAATATTTGGGAAATTATTTGTTAGTCGCCTGAATAGTTACCTAAAAAAGTTTAATCTCTTGAACAACTGCCAATTCGGTTTCCGTTCTGGTAGTTCAAACCGACTTGGCGGTAATCACATTAACTGACTACATTAAGAGTTCCATAGACAAAGGACTTATTGTTGGTTCCGTATTCTTAGATTTTTCCAAGGCTTTTGATACAATTAATCACGGTATGTTACTAAAAAAATAGAAACCTATGGAATAACAGGGCCAGCGTTAATCCTTCTGAAAAACTACTTGTGTGACAGAAAGCTGACAGTTTATTTATCTGATAAGTTTTCAGACACTAAAACAATTAATCAGGGGGTGCCACAGGGCTCCATCTTGGGACCATTATTATTCATTCTCTACATAAATGATCTTCCCTGCACGCTTCACCCTCACAGTGCATGTTATACGCTGATGACACTACTGTCTCAGACTCAGATGTATGTTTAACAACGTTAGCTAATAAATTAAACAGTGCATTGGCTAACATTGCCACTTGGTGCCAGAATAATCACTTGATTTTAAATCCAAACAAAACTAAATTCATGGTTTTCCGTTCTCCTCAAAGACGACTAGAATTTTCACCTCGGGTAACCCTCGAATCCCACTTCATTTCGACTAGCGACTGTGTTTCATTTCTCGGTGTCTATCTCGATGAACAACTAAAATTTCACAATCACATTTCACAAGTTAAGAAAAGAACTTCTTTCGGCATAAGAGCATTAATAAAAGCTAGACATTGTCTGTCTACTCCTGCTCTCTTTTCACTTTATCACGCATTCATTCATAGTCATATCAATTACGGTATCGCTGCCTATGGCAACACATATCAATGTCATTTCTCATCCATTCAACATATACAAAATCAAGCTCTGCGCATTATTTCTAACTTTAGTCGCGATAACATTAATATCGTACGCATGGAGAATAAAGTGCTCACCACTAATGACTTATTTGCATTTAACTTAATTACCTTGCTTTTCAGGTTAATTAATAAAGATCTCACCCATGAGTTTATTTCCTTAGATTCCTTGAAGAATTATAACCCTACTCGTTTTGCTCAAAAAATAACTTCTTGCTGCCTAAAGTTTATACTAATTATGGTAAAATGACAGCATCGTTCTGTGCTATCAAAGCATGGAATTCTCTTCCTCACCCCATCAAAACATCGCCATCTCTTACTGCATTGAAAAAAACACTCAAAGTTCATTTCCTGAACCAATAATTATACGAAATATTCATAGCGTGTACTGTTTTCTTTTTTATTTTTGCTTTTCTCCCTTTCCTCTATATTTATAAGTGAACATTACGTGAAATCCATTGTTGTAGTTCATTCTGTATTCATTATATGTTTCATTGTTAGTATGAATATATATGGATATATTGTATATATTTAATATCAATATTCTACAATTAGAAAACAGTTATTTGCGCTTTAAAATGATGTCGCGGATTATCGTAGCATTTTTCTGTATAACTATTGTACTCTTGTTTTTAGGTTGACTTGATATTCATTTATTCATTTTTCCTGCTTATTTTGTAATTTTTATCTAATGATCATG
Source organism: Rhipicephalus sanguineus (assembly GCF_013339695.2). Lineage (NCBI taxonomy): Eukaryota > Metazoa > Arthropoda > Arachnida > Ixodida > Ixodidae > Rhipicephalus > Rhipicephalus sanguineus. The sequence continues at coordinate 96,917,672 of NC_051186.1, forward strand.
CACAGAGGGTCCCGGTACGGTTTTCTGACCTTGGGACCCTCTTCTGTATATCCTTATCCCTGTAACCATAATATGCAAAATAAAGATTTTGATTTGAAAAAAAAAAATTTGAAGTTGACCAGCCAAGACTAGGCGTGGTGGTCGCTCACAATTTCGAATGGCCTGCCGTAGAGGTAGGGGTGAAACTAGATGATGCTTAGGTACTCCTTTTCTGTTGTGAAATAGTTGGCTTCCGCGTTGGATAGCAAACCACTAGCATAGCTCATAATCTTTTTCAGTCCATCAGTTCTGTGCAGAAGAACGACGCTTGCCTTCCTTGTACAGCCCTACGCTGCTCGCGTAGGTGTAGATTTCCGCTAGGCGTATAAGTTGATATGCGCAAGTATCGGATGCGTCTGCAGGCGTCGTTTCAGTTCTTCAATGGCTTCTACTTGCATCTTTTCTCACTCGAATTTCATGTCTGTCTTCATGAAGTGCATAAGTAGCTCGGCAATCAGAGAAAAAGCCTTGCCAAGTCGTCTGTAATAAGTGCACAAGCTGACAAATTGGCGTGCAGCTGTTTTGTCGATGGGCGGCGGTAAGGCAACGATGGTAGCTGTTTGTTCGGGTCGGGGCAGCTCCAGACTAGCTAATAACATGGCTCAAGTACAAGGGATCCCCATACGTGAACTGGCACTTTTCTGGCTCCAGACGGTAGCCGGTCTTGAGGTTCATCGATGAAATGTACTTCGCATTGTGCAGTGGACTCAGGGCGTCGTGTAACTTGAGAGAAAATAGACGACCTTCGTGAATTTGTTCAGGTGACCATGATCGACGCAGAAACCTAGAGTCCCACGCTTTTTCTTCACTAGCACCAAGGGAAAAGTCCACGGACCCTTGGACAGCTGTATGATGTCGTCGCGCAGCATTTCGTCGACTTCCTGCTTTACAACTTCATGTTCTCGCGTAAAAACTCGATACGGGTTCTGACAGATTGGTCTGGAACTTTCTTCTGATTTTTAAGGTCTGGAGTAAGGTGCTTGAATTGCAGGGACAAGGCTTTGAGCTGGTATTGCTTTTGCTCGGATTGGGTCTAAATCTGGTTGGGAACCTCGATTTTTTAGCAGTTTCGGTGGCATCGAAGAGGGCTAAAGCGTTGCTCTTCATCCATGTGGGCGACCGTCGTACCCATGTTGAGGTGCTTTATTCGTGGCTGAAGTTTGTCGCCATTGCCTTTGCTTTGCCATCCCGCGGCTCAGCTGTGCCTCTTACGACGCTGATCTGATAGTTCAGAACCAGGTGCTGGTCGCCCTCGATTACTTCTTCTTAGTCTGTGGGTTCTTTAGATCGAAAGAAATGATGACACTGCAGAGATATAGAACGGCCACCTGTTCTACTATCTCATTCAAGAAATGGTGATTCCTTGAATGCCATTCTGCTGGATTTTATATCCGGCAGGATGGCATTGTTCACGGAAAGCGTTATCGACTGTGATCTTAAGTGAATGACTGCGCTGTGCTGATTTAGGTGAGGCGTGCCTAGACTGACGTCCCTCGAATGATGTTGTAGTACCACATAGCTCGCCCAATAAGTCTAGCCGTCAATAGTGATTCACGCCGCGCAGATTACAGTCGGCGTTAATAAGTTACCTCTATTCATTCTAAAAAGACAGGGCGAGCAAACACGGACACAAGAAAGAAGTCAGGACACCACAAACGCCGACTAACAACTGAAGAGACGCACAACGGCTGAAAAGAAAGAAGGCACGAAAACTTATCTGCGCATGCCCATGCAACAGGCGAACCTATCAATCCGGCACGCGTGGCGGTCTACGTGGAAGATAACTGTTAAGGCATTTGATTTCATCTTTATGCAAGTTAATCGAGGGCTGGCTCACGCATGAATACTTACCAACTAGCTCAGCTCTCTGTTATTCTAAGTTACCTCTAGCTGTGCAGATTTCGAGTCGTTCCCAAGTGGTCTTTACTTTTTTCAGCTTGGCGGTGAATAAGCCACTGACGACGGAGGGGTCGGTTCCGGTGTCTATAGCGGCGACGTTATGGCCCTCAGTAAGCACGTCGAGCTCGGTGGTTCATCGTCTTGCGTTACGGTTAGGTCGTGGCGTCAGATCAAGGCTGCGTTGACTTGCTCCGATGCCGCTGCGCCGAGTCCTTTAGTGTTGTTTTGGCGGAAAAGTGCTTTCATGAAGGCTCCGACCTGATGTATGACAATTCTAGCATCGTCGTCACCGGTGGAGGATGATCATCGGCATGTTGTCGCACAGCAACAGTATGTTTAATGGTTGCTGCCCATAGTTTTCCGAAAAAAGACAGGTAGATCGGTCCCGGGCTGGGCAAGTGTACTGCCGGCTATGCGGCGATATGTACCAGCCGGGCGACGTTGAACGGGATGATGTTAGCCATTGCTACTGTGCTCCGGCGATGTAGTCGGGGATGTCGCGAGGTCGTTCACATGACTGCGGATGCCGCGCGATCACCGCGAAACCACGCAGTCCCATTTCTCGGTACTGGTAGCGGTGGTACGTATGTGCCCGTGCGACGTAGTTTAGGTGGGAAAATTTTTCTTGAATAGCTGTTACATGATGTGATTTTAGTCACGTTACTAGTTGTTACGTAGTTCTTGGCGGAAACATGCCAGGTGACAAGTTGTTACGTCATTTTAGTCACGTGACTAGCTGCTACGTATTTTTAGCGGGAACATGGAACATCACTAGAGGTTACATAGTTCTGGTTCGAACATTTCACGTGACCAGCTGTTACGTAATTCTACGTGATTTTGAGTCACCTGACTAGCTGTTACGATATGTTATGTGATCTTAGTCATGTGATCACATGTGGTGCTAGGAAATTTGAGTCATGTGACTAGATGTTGCGTTGTATTGGTGTGAGCAGGACACGTGACTAGGTGTTACGTGGTTTTGGTAGGAACATGTCACGCAGACAGCTATTATGTGAAGTTACATCATTTTGAGTCACGTGGCTAGTGTATACGTATTTATGATGTGAGAACACCTCCCATGACTAGATCCTACTGGATGTTAATGTGATCTTAGTCACGTGTCAAGTTATGTGACACTACATGATTTGACTCAAGTGACAATTGTTGCATTATGTTACGTGATTTTACTCCAGTGGCTAGTTACGTGATGCTAGTCACGTGAATTTCGTGGTTTAGTCACGTGACTTGATGTTATGTAATGTTCCATGATTTTTAGTCACGCAGCAAACTCGCCCAACATAGGTATTGCATTCCACGGCTGGACAAATCGGCGCACGCGCTTTGGAGCTAACCAGAAGATGAGGTAGAGGACAAAGCGAGCGCGTGCCGGTTCATTTCTGTTCGCACTACCCAACGCAAAGAAAGGCTTTAACAGTCACGCGGTTAAAATACAAAAATAAGAGCGCGTGGTAGAAGGGCAAAGCGGAAGAGCAGTCGCCAAGTATTTTCTACATCAACACTCGAAGTCGCACCAGCCATTCATCAAGGATTTCGTTACCCCTTTGGTGAAGAGTGATTGTACTCTCAGGTCAGGGTCAGGGAACAAACGGGGGTTAAGGATATCATAGTTGAAATCAAGAAGAAGAAATAGATATGGGCCGGGCACGTAGCACGTCGGCAGGATAAACGGTGGTCATTAAGGGTAACTGACTGCATTCGAAGAGATGGCAAGCGGTGAGGGGGAGACAGAAAATTAGGTGGGTAGATGAGATTAAGAAGTTTGTAGGTATAACGTTGTAGGTATAACGTTGTCGGTATAACAGCAGAAAGCACAGGACCGGGTTGATTGGCGGAACGTGGGAGAGGCCTTTGCCCTGCAGTGGGCGTAGACAGGCTGATAATGATGATGATGATTGTACCCTGACGGAGAGAGCACTCTACAGCTGACCCTTTCAGTGATACGATATGCTAGCCAATCGTAATGGAGGCATATATATATATATATATATATATATATATATATATATATATATATATATTGCCACGTACGTTTCTTTATTACTTTTGCTGTATTTGGTTTTCGGCCAGAAAGACTGTCAGCAACGCTCAGCGCGAACCGCGCCTCATTGTTCGAGAACCTTCGCGATCATTGTAGATCGTTTTGTTAAGATTGCGCACAAGACGCGCACACTCGAGCTTATTCTAGAATTTGTACGACAGACAGAGATAACGCTGGAATGTTCGACGGCACATGTTTAAATGCCGACGCGCTTCAGCGCTGGTCAGTTGATCGACGGACGACGCCCTGTTCGCCGCTATCATTGTACAGCGTGTATTGCTGTAGTTCTAGTTCTCAGTTTCTCGGCCACAAGTTCGGCCAAATAAACAGTTTCACATCGGACGTACTGACTGTTGTCTTCGTCGACGTCACGACCACGTGACATCTGGTGAAGGTGCTGCTTCTTCCATGATCCGGACGCCCCCGCGAAGCGCTGACCCAAGCCCAAGCAGCGAGGAGGACGACGGCAAAGAAAACCCGGATCGTCGAGCAAGCCGCATGCAACAAGGTCTACTGCCAGAGCACGGGCCTCTACCTGAAAAGACCCGGCAAACAAAGATCCTGACCTCGACCACAGCGACGATGACAGACACTGTGCCGCCCGCACCGATGCTTCTCCGGACGCCCAAGGAGCCGCCAACCTTCCGCGGATCGTCGTTCGAAGACCCGGAAAGCTGGCTCGAAGCCTACGACCGAGTCGCCGTTTTTAATGCCTGGACCAGCGAAGACAAGCTACGGCATGTCTATTTCGCTTTGGAAGACGCCGCTCGGACCTGGCTCGAGAACCAAGAGCGAAGCCTGACAACGTGGGACGATTTTCGCGACAGGTTCCTCACCACATTCACGAGCGTCGTCCGCAAAGAGAGGGTTGAGGCTCTGCTCGAGACCCTCGTGCAGATGCCGAACGAAAACGTGGCGCTCTTCACGGAAGAGATGACCAGGCTATTTCGCCACGCAGACCCTACCATGCCCGAAGAAAAAAAAGTTCGCCTTCTCATGCGAGGAGTTAAGCAGGAGCTCTTCGCTGGGCTCATGCGGAACCCACCCAAGACAGTCCAGAAATTTGTTTCCGAAGCCACAACCATCGAGAAGACGCTGGAAATGCGAACCCGACAGTACAATCGCCGCGCATTCCAAGACAGCGCAGCAGTTCATGCCCTCGGCTCCGACGACTTGCGCGAAACGATCCGAGCCATCGTGCGAGAGGAGCTGCGAAAGCTCGCACCTTTTGCACAGCCCGAAGTGACGTCGATTGCGGACGTTGTACGCGAGGAAATCCAACAGTCACTGGGTGTTCCTCAGCCGGCACCGCCGCAGCTGCAAGCAATGAGCTATGCTGCCTTGAAGTTGTACTTCAAGCAATCAAGACCTCCGGACTCGCCTTGAAGCCTGAAAAGTGCCGCTTCGCGTACGAGGAGCTATTGTTCTTGGGTCACGTGATCAGCAAGGATGGTGTTCGCCCGGACCTGCGGAAAACAGCTGCCATCGCTGACTTCCCGACGCCCACCGACAAGAAGGCCGTACGCCGTTTTCTCGGCTTGTGCGCCTATTACAGACGTTTCGCCAAGGAATTTTCACGGACCGCCGAGCCACTGACGCAACTCACGAAGGCCGACGTCGAATTCAGGTGGGAAACGTCGCAAGTTCAAGCATTTCATGAATTGAAACGACGCCTGCAGACGCCTCCCATACTTGCGCATTTCGACGAATACGCCGATACGGAAATCCACACCGACGCAAGCAGCGTAGGACTCGGCGCCGTCCTTGTGCAAAAGACAGACGGATTCGAAAGGGTCATCAGTTATGCTAGCCGGTCGCTTTCAAAGGCAGAAATCAACTACTCCACAACAGAAAAGGAGTGCCTGGCAATCATCTGGGCTACATCGAAGTTTCGCCCCTACCTCTACGGCCGGCCCTTCAAGGTTGTCAGCGACGCCACGCTTTGTGTTGGCTAGCTAACTTGAAGGACCCTTCAGGTCGCCTCGCACGGTGGAGCCTAAGACTTCAAGAATTTGACATAACCGTCGTTTAAAAGTGCGGAAGAAAACGCTCCGACGCTGACTGCCTGTCCCGCGCCCCCGTCGACCCACCGCCAGAGGACGACATGGAGGATGACTGCTTCTTGGGAACCATAAGTGCCGAAGACTTCGCCGAACGACAGCGAGGGGAACCAGAACTCAGGGGCCTTGTGGAATACCTCGAGGGCAGGACCACCGTTGTTCCCAAGGTATTCACGCGAGGACTGACGTCGTTTTTCTTGCGAAACGGTGTTCTCCTGAAAAAGAACTTCTCACCGCTTCGAGCCGATTCCCTTCTCGTAGTGCCCTCGACATTGCAACCAGAGGTCCTCCAGGCTCTACATGACGACCCGACGTCAGGACATCTGGGTGTTTCTCGCACGCTCGCAAGAATACAGGAAAAGTACTACTGGCCGCGCCTTGTTGCCGAAGTAACTCGCTACGTCAAGACCTGCCGGGACTGTCAGAGACGCAAGACACCGCCGACTAGGCCAGCCGGACTTCTGCAGCCTATCGAGCCACCTCGACGGCCGTTCCAGCAAATTGGGATGGACTTACTGGGGCCGTTCCCGACGTCCAATACCGGAAACAAATGGATCGTCGTAGCTACCGACTACCTCACCCGCTACGCCGAGACAAGGGCCTTACCCAGAGGCAGTGCCGCCCAGGTAGCGAAGTTCTTCGTTGAGAACATCCTCCTGCGTCATGGCGCCCCAGAAGTCCTCATCACGGACAGAGGTACGGCGTTTACTGCTGACCTAACTCAGGCAATACTGAGATACAGCCAAACAAGCTACCGCCGGACCACAGCGTACCACCCACAGACCGATGGCCTCACCGAGCGGCTAAACAAGACCATCGCCGACATGCTGGCCATGTATGTCGACGTCGAACACAAGACGTGGGATGCCATCCTTCCGTATGTGACCTTCGCATACAACACAGCCATGCAAGAAACGACGCAAATGACGCCGTACAAGCTGGTCTACGGAAGGAGCCCGGCAACGACGCTCGGCGCAATGCTACCAACCGCTACCGACGAAGACGATCTAGACGTTGCCGCCTATTTGCAACGCGCCGAAGAAGCTCGACAGCTCGCCCGCCTGAGCATCAAGAACCAGCAGAGGGTCGACAGCCGTGACTATAATCGTCGACGACGCCACATGGAGTACCAACCCGGTGACTGTGTGTGGGTCTGGACGCCGATACGCCGACGTGGGCTCAGTGAAAAACTTCTTCGACGATACTTCGGACCGTACAGGGTACTTCGACGCCTCGGCGCACTCGACTACGAGGTTGTCCCTGACGGCATTACGATCTCTCAGCGGCGCCGTGCACGACCTGAAGTCGTCCATGTCGTGCGCCTCAAACCATATTACGCGCATTAGCAAATCTGAGGACTGTCATTTTGCTTTATTATTGTGCTTTCTTGGGCTTATTGTTTATTGTACTTTGTTGCTTTATTCTTGTTATTTATTGTTGCATGCATCGACCTGTTCTGTTTAACCATCGGGACGATGCTTTTTCAGAGGGGGGCATTGCCACGTACGTTTCTTTATTACTTTTGCTGTATTCGGTTTTCGGCCAGAAAGACTGTCAGCAACGCTCAGCGCGAACCGCGCCTCATTGTTCGAGAACTTTCGCGATCATTGTAGATCGTTTTGTTAAGACTGCGCGCAAGACGCGCACACTCGAGCTTATTCTAGAATTTGTACGACAGCCAGCGATAACGCTGGAATGTTCGACGGCACATGTTTAAATGCCGACGCGCTTCAGCGCTGGTCAGTTGATCGACGGACGACGCCCTGTTCGCCGCTATCATTGTACAGCGTGTATTGCTGTAGTTCTAGTTCTCAGTTTCTCGGCCACAAGTGCTCTTTACGACAGCGGAAAAGCTGCTCCACATGAGCCGGTGTTTTCAACAAGAGCGAGCGTAGGTGTCCCACGTGCGCCAAAAATAACGCTACCCAGTTTATAGCGTGGAATGTAGGGGTCGTTTAAACTGTCTACTTGTCATGTGAGAACTACTTCATAGGCCTGGCTGGTCGTTCAATTAACGACATATTGACGAAGCACCGTGCGCTGGTAAAGGGGAATCAGGGGGGGAGGTTCATTCAGCTGAGCATTGTCAAAGATAGCAGAAAACATCAAATGTTCACTGCACACGTGTCTTCGGTTGCTGTAACGATGAAAAAAAAGCCAGGTCTGCGCAGAAAGCGCAGCACAGTCACAGCGAAAGCTGGAAGAGCTGCATTTCTAGAGCCCATTATAAAGTCTCTTGTGACTACTAATACAAGCAACCTAGCAACGTACCCACTACATCACAACTTATAATTTTTGTGAAGTTCGGAAGCACCCACCACGTCATTATTCGTCATTCTGCGGAGAAGCGAGGCACCATCTGTAAGGCATTATGTGCATTTTGTTGATGCGATGGTTGATGACGATGCAGAATTATGGCTGAGACCTCTGTAATGGGATGGAAGCTTTAAACGACCCACTAGTTGCGGCATTCGCATTCTGTGACGTCCGGTCGTTATTTTACTCTCCCACCACGCTTTATACTATATATTAACGTGGGAAAGAGAGAGAGACAATTAACTATATTTAGACCATGAGGAAAAGGATCATGGGAGCCTTATGGGCACCCTAGGCAACTAATAGAAGTGCACTTGAGAGGAACCCACCTCGCTATAAATAATAATTTTTTTTTTATGTAGGGAAGCAGCCACTATGTAATTTTTCGGGAATCTGCGGAGAACAGTGGTACCTGCTGGACACCTGTAAGGTATTATGTGCACTTTGTTGATGCTGTAGCTGATGAAGATGAAACATTATGGCAGAGCCCTTTGTAATGGGTTAGAAGCATTCAACAACCCACTCGTTGCGCATTTCGCATTGTGTGACGTCTGGTTGCACAATCGCGGTGTGTGTTGCCTAGCTTTTACTTTACTCTTCTACCACACTCCATTGCATATGTTAATGTGGTTCCTTCCTGACATGAATCCTGTATTCCATGTGCTTGTGATGTAATTCGTATCTGCAAACACGCAATAAAGCAAAACAAGCCGGAATGGCTCTGAGGTAGAACACTGGGCTCCTACACAGCGGTCCCAGGTTCGAACCTTGTTCCATCCTAGATATTTTTTCTTATTTCGCACGATAGTAGTTGCGCACACCGGCGGCAGCGGCGGACAACTACGGCGCCAAAAACGGGTCTTGTTGTGATCTCATAACAGCTTTCGCTGTAAAACGCCGTTTGATTCACGAAATCTTTTGTATTAGAAAGAAAAATTAAGGCTGCGTGAGCACTGCCTCCATCATATTGTCGCGACAAGAAAAAAATTTGGGTGTCCATCTGCTGTTCATCACCTATGAGTCGCATCACGCATCATGCATCAGTAACAATCGTGATTGCATGCCAGCTCCCATTTATTCAGTTTCTCTGTGCTCGCGTCTGGCAGTAGGTATTCTGCGTACCGTGGTTTCCCTATGAGGCATCAGGCATTTTTTTGTATTGTGCTGTAAACGTGTACTGGAATTATGGGATTAGCACGGTTGGCTTATGCTGAGGCTTGGGAACAATAGGGGGTACAATCGCTGAATCATCTCGCCTATCAATGTTGCAGAATGTCTTCATCATACTACCTCATCGTTGCTCCACACTAATGAGAACGTGTAATAAATATTCCGTTACGAAAGCCGAGGTACGGGCGTATTACTGACAATACTAATACAATAGTACGACGAAAAAAAACTATAGTTGAATGATGAAACGCAACAAGTTCAAGAAACGTGACTAAATACAGACAAATATATGTGTGAACCTGGTGTTTTAATCTCTCTTTTACGTAGTTTGTGCGTGAAATGTACAAATAATGCACTGCCAAATCTACGCCGTGAGAACAATCGACTCGTAGCCACAAGCCTAACTTAGTACAAGCAATAAAGACTGCAGTGCAGATACTTAGAGAAACCTTCGCAGCAAAAGGGGAACTACGAACGCGCGAGTCAAAGGGGACATGCGCCTCGCTCTTCGATGGTTTTCACAGTGTGGAACTGGCAGCACGTTTTTTGCACAGTTTAACAGCAGGAGTGCAATCGCGCGGACTACGAGCTTTGAGAAAATAATAAATGTTCGCGTTTTACGTCCCAAAACCACTATATGATTATTCGGGAAACCGTTGTGGAGGGCTTTGGACATTTCGACCATCTGGTGCCCTTAGCGTGCACATTATAACAAAGCACACCAGCCTCTAGCGTCTCGCATCCATCTAATTGCGGCCGCCATGGCCGATATTCGATCCCGCTGACATTCGGGTCAGCAGTCGAGCACCACAACCTCTAGACCACCGCGGCGTGTTTCCGAAGCGGCAGTACACAAAAAATGTAACAAAAATCATGGGCACTTTCGCAGACGACCATTCATATTTAACTCTTTCAAGCACACAAATTGTATGTTTGAAGTGTTCAATTTTTATGCCAGAATTATGAGTGAAAGTTACAAAATACAGTAATGGACGCCTTAAAAGATTGCTGCTGGCAATAAAGTTGCCACGAGCTGGTGAGTGCTACCGAACACCGTGCCTCAAGGGTCTCTGCATAGTGCACATTATCACATGGGGTCCTTTACAATGTAGCGCCATACAATGTAATTTCTTTTTTGAAATTACGTTCTGTGTCACTGAGAAACGGCTTTTTATATCTTGCGACGGCATAGTGACACATGGACGTCTGGCACAGCCAAAGTGTTCTCGATGGCTGTGCCTTTGGTGCTGCATTTCCCGCATCCTCGCTTCGCTTTGACCACCTTGTTGGCCAATGTAATATAGTCCTTATTTTTTCCCACCGCGTACAGATTAGTATCAAATACGATCTTCCAAACCCACTCAAGCGTTCATAAAAATCTAAATTTGCAAAATGGGGTACAACTTTTCTTTTCAGGAATGTCAAGTGGCAGTGCGCAGTCATGAAAATATTGGCAGCAGAGACATGCGATGCCCTGTACACAATATAGAATCGTTTGGACTGTGACGATAGAACCTGCATCTGCTGCGGTGTCACATGCGTCCCTGACACTTTCAGCGACATCCAGACTCGAGCATTCGTCGTCGGACATGAGATCACCGAAATCATCTTCCTCGCCATACTTGCTATCGCATGAACTGTCGCCGGCAGCAGTTAGTGGCAGCTGTTAGTGTCGCTCGGAATATCTTCATATCGAACAAACAGAGGCGTTTTTCGCGTAGAATACAACTTTGTGGCGAATTTCGCCTGTTGTATCTGGGACCCCACTTCTACCGCCTTTCATGCTCGGTGGTTAGAGTACCTGACGTCATACTACATGAACCTGGTCCGCAGCGCATTTTTGCCAATATAGCCAGTACGACACACTTCCGCACTGCGTCTTAGATCCAAGAAAGGTTCCTTCTAAGCTCACATAGCTTTGCGCACGTGGGAACTTTCAGAAGCCAGCGCGAGAAGAGGCATGCTGGCTCTAGAGCTGTAGCTTAGCAACAGAAAAAGCTACTCCAGAGGACCAGCTCCTCTTGGCGCACTTATAGAAAAGACTTAAGGGAAAAAGTAATCGATTGTTTGCTTGATAAACTGTGAGGTGGCACTGGGAAAAAAATCTCTTGGTGGCCAGAAACGCTGACCACCGTGCCTGAAAGAGTTAAAACAATTCCCACACATAGTAGTTCGAAGTTTACTCGCAATAACAGTGACAATGTACACACGTTGGAAAACAGAGAATGTCTTTACGTTCGCGTTTATTCTTCTTTTATTTCATAGCATTATGGCTGCCTTAGATATCCCGGAATCTATGGCCGAAATACGGGGTAATTGTCCACCTTAATACTCATTTTATTTAGCAAAACAGTAACGTCCGGATCATGATAGTCTAGGACCCCCTGTGTCAAAGTGAAATTCATTTCAACAAGATATAGTATTATGTAGATACCTGCGGAACGGTTACTCTTATAGTAAGCTTCATATATTGCTTTTCAGCATCTCAAGGACCTATCGGCTAAAGATATTGCCGAACTCTATGAACAGTTCTTGGGAAGTCCTACCAGGAGCAAGCGTGCCATTAGACAAGACAGTGCCATCGCCCAACTCGCAAAATTGCTTTTAGGACTGTCCTCAAGCGCAACCAGCGATATTTCAAAGGTGGTCACTGTGCATGTAAGAAGGCACTTGTGTTTCCAAACGTTTTATTAAGATTGATAACAACACATTTGGCTGTCGTTACTTATCAAATGAGGACAACGAATAGATAGATAGATAGATAGATAGATAGATAGATAGATAGATAGATAGATAGATAGATAGATAGATAGATAGATAGATAGATAGATAGATAGATAGATAGATAGATAGATAGATAGATAGTGTCGAATAGCAGCAGCCTTTGTGGCGTATATTTTTGTGCCTAGGCTAAGTTAACTACATCGCGTCCTAAAATAAGTATATATCGGATAGAACTTTAGAAGTCAGCGGCATTTCCTAGTGAGAGGCCTGTACCAATGGGCGCGCACTCGGGACTGACGTCATGAGCGGGACGGCTAGTGGCTCCGCCTTCGGAGAACATCGGGGCGTGCATGAGAGGTACTATTCATTTAGTCGCGGAGGCGATCAGCTGCTGCGCTTCGGTCGTCTGGGCGGGGCCTCTCCTAACTTCTTAAGGTGTATCCGACTATGGACGATTTAAGACAGACACATGGGTACCACCACCTAGGCTTGTTAAACGAATGTTTTAATATTTTTCTACAGGTATATCGCGACGTGAATTAACAAGGCCATGAAACGTCGAATGCACCAACCCAATCGTTTTCGTGCGTATGCGTGTACTGTAGCACATTCGTGTAGTTGTTATGAACTGAACGGCACGGCTACTGCAAAATATGGCATCACTGACACTCATCCGTAAAACAGTCTTCAGGCTAGCGGCCGTATATGGATTTCAGTTGGTGGATGTGTTCTCATGATATGTCACCTTGCCATATCCAAACGAATGCAACAGACAACTAGGACAAGGATGGCATAGCCGACATTATTATTTGTTTCTGAGAGTACTGCCAGTCCGAATGCCAGACTTTGACAGGGGTGGGTGGTACAATGAACATAACAACGTGCAGGAAGTACAAAAGTATAAAACGTAGCGAAATATACAGCAGTAAAGGCAGTATTTCACAAAAAAGACGCGATGATTCACAGAGGAAAAAAAGTACAAAAGGCAACATGAAATGCTGTCTACAATTCCAACAATGACCGTGCTATACAAAACAATACGAAAAACCATCTGAAAACAGTGCACAGTAGGTTATGTTCTGCGGGTAAAAAGCACAGAGGAGTGGCACCAAGTACCAACTGTAATGTAGATAAAGTCGGCTACAATACATAAGTACACCCGGGCGTGTTTAATATACAAAAGCAACAAAATTTAACATGATGCCAGCAATCAGCTTGGCTAAGATGGGTACAATATAGCGCACTGTGAAATGAATGAAAGTGAAGCTATCAGACAGATGTAGCAGGTATCGCCCGAAAAAACCATTTAAGATCGATACTTTCAAGAACCTCCGATGGCAAATTATTCCGTTCGTTGATCGAGCAAGAAAAAAATGAGTACCTGTATATTGTCATGTGGTCGTGACGTCGACGAAGACAGCAGTCAGCACGTCCGAGATGAAACTGTTTATTTGGCCGAACTTGTGGCCGGGAAACTGAGTCAAACTACAGCAATAGGCTGATAGCTGCGAACAGAGCCTCGACCGTCGATCAACTGACAAGCAGTCAAGCGCGTCGGCTTTTATACAGGCGCTATCGAACTTCCAGCGATATCGCTGTTGGCGGCGTTATCTCTCGACAAAGCTGGAACATTCTCGTGCGGCGCGCAATCTTAACGGATTGTTCGAAAACAATCGCGAAGCTTCCTACACACCACGGCGAGGCCTGCGCAGCGCGTTGCCCACAGCCTTTGTGGGTGAAGCTTCAACTCATGAAATATAAGAATCGCGGCAATATATTAGTATTCAAGAGGTGCTCAGTAACTCTTTTAGGGCGAGAGGAGCACGCTTTGAGGCGCAAAATTGGTTCGATTACATATGAGATAGAACAGCTTTATTCTTTCGTGATAATGTCTACATTCCAAAGTTTCCAGTTTAGCACTTTCCAAAAGAGCGGAAGGAAATGTGCCGCGAGAGGTAAGCGTTAAATACGAACCTTACAGCTATTCGCTGTACTGATTCAAGTTTATCTGCGTTAGCTTGTGTGTGCGGGTCCCAGACAGCCGACGCATATTCTACTACTGGTATGACATACGTTTTACGTGCGAGTAGTTTAGTCTCGCGTGTGGCCTTAGGTAGTGCCCGCCATATATAACCTGATTTCCCCAAAGCCCTTTTTTCAATATATGATATATGTTCGTTCCATCTTAAATCTGATGTGATGACAAGGCCAAGGCACGTATACCGCGAGACGAAAGACAAGGAATGATAGCCTGGGTTGTATTAAAATTATTAAAGATCGCTTTTGCGCGTTATGGTCATCGCCAGAGTTTTTTGCAGGTCGACGGCTTCGCATGAAACCGATTCCCACAAGACGTGGGAATGTTCATTTGCCACTTTCTGCACCAATCTTGAAGTTTAGATAAACGTTTATTTAAAAGAATTTGGTCACTGGAAGTGTTAAGTTCATCATAAAGGGCGCAGTCGTCTGCGAAAAGCCTTATCCTAACTGGAATATCGCGGACGATATCATTAATAAAAACACTCGCAGATCCCACGTATTGTGGGAATCGGTTTCATGCGAAGCAGTTGGCTTGTAATAGCTGCTGAATTCTTTGGCTATGAGCCAAGCGTTACGAGGTGGATCGAGGTGTTTTTGTGAGTGTAGCAGTTGCGCGCACATTGTGCTCTTACTAAGAACGTCGACTACACTGGCGTTTACAGGGTGACATGGTCTGACGTAACGCCATCATGACATAGCATCAGCATTATTGAAACAAAGTGCATGCTACGGTGTGATGATGTGAATGTCATTCGTGAGCCTATTCCTCCGGGTTCCAGCAACGCTTGACTATCGCTTGCTGAATCATAGGAATACAAACGTAAAGTTCCTTAGACTGCTATAAAAGCGCAACCAACACTGCTAACCACAATTGACTTTCACCCAACATTACGCGTATATCTTACAAGTACACATGTATTATTTATTGCTTTGTTATAAATTTGATGATCAGCACTGTAACCACAACTGACGTTACACCGACATCATGCCTGCATTCGGCCCTTTTCGAAAGCAGTTTCAGGACCTGGCGGGGCTCTGTCGTAGAATGCCTGACTGTCACGTAGAGCGCTAGGTTTCGATTCCTGCTGGGATCATGATTTTTATTCTTTGCATTCCAGCGGGTCAACGCTGCCGATGTCGCTTCTTCTTAACGCTCTGACATTTGAATTACCACGGTCTGTTCTCGAAGTTTCTGGGTAGATGTAAACCGTCAATCAACTGTGGCGCATGCACGCATACCGCGGCCCAGTGGCATGCGGGATTGTGCCACACATGTCAGGAGGAAAGGGTGTGATGACGTACGCAACAGGATTTTCACGTTATTCTTATGACGACCAGTCATATTTATAAAGCCCTTTTACCCTCCCATATCAATTTCCGTTTACACCAAGTTAAGGAGGCGATCACGAGAGCACCCACACATAGGCGGCTGGATAGGTAGATACGTAGATAGAAACGCTAAAAGTGCATTTGGTACGTTAGGAATGCTTCGCACCTAAAACCAAAATAAAGAGGCTCGAGGATAGATCCCTGTGGTATGCCGCATTGAACCGGCGCGGACGACGAGTTGCTTCCACCGACCATGATGCACTGGTGCCTGCAGCTTAAGTGTGCTTCGATCCAAGCCAATAAAGAGTCATCCTTCAGAATTGGTTTTAATTTGATAAAATGCCTGACGGTGTGAAACACGGTCAAACGCTTTTTCAAGATCAAGAAATATTAGATCAATTTCGCTTTTTTTGTTTAAACCCATGGCAAGGTCATACACCACTTCAAGCAGTTGCTGAATATTATGTGCTCTAGAACTTTAACACATATGAATAACAGCGAAATTAGGCAGTTATTTACTGTAGTGCAGTAATAGGACGAAAATTCAAGGGCTCTAAAGTCAACGGAAAAACACCCTCTGACTCTTTAGGATAAAAACCCATAACCTTCGACTTCGAAGGTTGTGGTTTAAAGCGTGTTAACGTGCTCGCCTGATTCATTAAAGAAAAAGTATCGATGGTGGGTGGTCCGGTAAAACGTCAAATGCCCTGCCATTAAGACACGTATGGCATTTGGACAGTTCGCTCGCATTGTGTGATTTGACTTCATGCGAAGCCGTTTGTGGCAGCAGCTTGTGTTGCATTTTTCACTTTGACCCAAGCATTATCATATGGATCGATATCTCGGCGTAAATTTAGTAGTTGTGCGCATAATGTAGGCTTGCCAGGCATATCGACTACGCTGGCGTCTATAGTGTAGCTGATTGGCTAAACTAACGTCGGCACTCACGTCAGAGGAGACATTTAAGTTTTGTCGCAACAAATTACATGCAATGGTTCGATGATGTGCGTATAACAGGTGGCGTTCGTCGGCGTATTCAAGCAACGAATACGTATATCTTGCGCATTCAATATTTATTACAATGTTCTATAAAAGCGGTTAGCCAATACTGCAGCCACATTTGGTATTGTCTGGACATGACGCTTGTGTAGGCTCTTTTCCTTAAGACGTTTGAAGCACTGGCGTTGCTCTATCCTAGAATACTTGACTGCTGCGCACAAAGCCATGTCTCGATTCCGGCTCTAACAGTTTTTTATTCTTTTTTTACATTGGGATACTTCACTGGCCGATGACGCCGCCAACGCCGGCACCCGATTTTCTGCTCCAGGATTTTCTGCTCCACGATTTTCTGCTCCAGGGCGCTTCAGCTTCGCCGTCAAGTATATCACGCGTTAGCTTAAACGGGCGCCGTGCGTATCGCCTTCCACCGAACCACGTATAATGCCACGCAATCTTACATCGGTAAGGAGGCTCGTCGCACTACATTACATTCTGAAAGCGTTTTTTAAAATGCGGTTTGAACCTCTAGCATGGCTTCGTTGTAGAACGGCTGCATGCCACGCAGAAGACCTGGGTTCGATTCTCACTGCGACCGAGAGATTTATTTGCTAAGCATTTTTAGCGAACCTAAGGCACTTTGATCCTTTCTATATACGTAGCTATCTATCTATTGCAAGAAAAATAGAAAAGAAGACGCAATAGCAGAATACTTGGAGAGAGACGAAAAAGAACTGGAATAAGTAGTAATGGCGACCGTATTCGATTCGTGGGTTGTCGGTGGCATTACAACTTTGGCCCAATCAAGAGGATCCTGTGCTACGCGCCTGAACAGGTCCGCTTTTCCGACGACCATGTGCATCAGCATCGCTGCAAGATGTGTAGAGGACGTCAAGACGGTGAGCGTCGCGTCCTGCGTCTATGGCAGAGAGTCGACCTCTTCGCGTGAGCTTTGAGTGTTCCATGACAGATCGCCCTTTTTGGAAGAACGAAATGAGTCACAAGGAACTTAAAGCGGTCATCGCGCATTGTGCTAGAGTAGTAATCGTCGATAAGGACGTAGTCGCGTTCTTTCGAGTGGAACAAGTGGATTCCTAGGTATGCCATGGTCTTTCCGGTGGCGGCGTTGGTATCAGCAGCTGGTAACGCAGTGCTCGAGTCTCGGCATACTTAGTACATTGAGTCATAAGGTCGTCAATATGCTGGTTGCAATTGGGCCACCAAACACACTTTCGGGCGCGTTCTTGACAGCGGTGGACACTCTGATTCCCTTCGTGCAGCAGTGCGAGAATGTACTTGCGTTGAGCAGATGGGATGACAATGCGGCGATTCAGTAAGAGTTGTTCCTAGTACGCACTCAGTCCTTCTTCTTCCTTCGGGTATGGTGCTAAATTCGACGGAACTCTCTTCTTGGACGGCCAGCCTCTCTCACGATAGGTCATGATCGAAGAACACTCCCCATCTTGAGCTTGAAGAGGACGGATCTCGTCGAGCTGACTTGTCAGTTGTGGAGATCTGCTTCTACACAAATTTTCAAGCTGCTGACGGCTTCGGAAGATGGCAAGTCGCAGGGTGCTATTGATAGTGTGTCAGCTGTGGCTGGCAGTTTTCGAGGAACATATTTGACGCAGAACTGGTAATGTATCAGTTTGATCCGCATTCGTTGAATTTGAAGTGGCAAGACGGTCCAGATATTTACTTGAAAGGAGGGCTACAAGTGGAAGATGATCGGATTGGACCTCAAAATTTAGTCCACGTAGGTATGGGTCGACCTTGGTGACAGCCCACGTGACAGCCAGACTCCTTTTCCGTTTGAGTGCACCGTCCCTGTCTAGTAGTGCCTGGAGTAAGACGCCTCCGAGGTCATGAGAGCTTGCGTCAGCTGTTACAACAGTAGGGTAATGGGGATTGTACATAGCCATACATATGTCGGAGCTGAGCAAGGACTTGATGCTCTTGAATGCTTGCGCTGGTTTGTAACTCCAACTCCTGGTGTTGTTATTGGTGAGGAGAGCACGAATATGTGCAGAGATCTTAGACAGGTTTGGAAAGAATCGGACAACATGGTTTACTATCCATGTAACCCACGAACACCACTGAGTTTAACTGGTCGTGGGAGGTCCATAACAGCCTTGACTTTGTCTAAATCTGGACAAATTCCGTGCTGGCTTAAGACAGCTGCTAAGAACTTGACAGAAGACACTGGGAACTGACACTTCTTTTCGTTAAGAGTGACGTCCGCTTGAGTTAATCGCGCCAAGACGTCAGCTAGTGCTGTTGACAGCTCTTACCGAAGAGGAGTATGTCGTCTATCATGTTGACGACTCCAGTGATGCATTCGAGCAGTCTCGACATGAAGCGTAGCGTTGGAAATATTCGGGCGCTGTCGCAAGGCCAAAGGAAAGACGCTTGTTGCAATAGCGGCCAAAAGGTGTGATGAACGTCATCAGCTCTCAGGAGTTAGTTTGATTTGGTGGAAGATGAATCTTGTGTCGAGCTCGGAAAAAAAGATGTTGCCCCACCAAGCAGGCCTAAGATGTCTTCGACTGTTGGCAGAATATATCGTTCCCACTGGATAACCTTGTTCAACTTACTTCTTCAAATCGACACACAGCCTGTACCCGCCCGATGGCTTCGGCACAGCGACGAGGCCTGAACACCATGCTGCTGGCTTGTTAACCTTGCGAATGACTCCTTGGGTTTCCATTTCGTACAATTCCTCCTTCACCTGTTCGAGCAGAGGTAAAGGTATTCGTCTAGGCAGATTGAAAAAAGGGACCAGCATCCGCAGCGACGCGAATGTGTCATTTTTTTTGGACCTCACCAAGCCCTCGAAAAAAATCCTTGCGCTGACGGAATACGTTTCAGAGTCCAAAAACTGGACGATGCCGAAGTCTCCAATTGCAGGCAATCCCAGATTATGTGTCGTCTGGTCCTTGATAGCATACGGTCTTTGCACAGCGAGGTTGGTACGCCATTGTAAAGTAGCAGTGAAAGTTCCCAGAGCGTGCAACCTTGGATTTCCAGGACCAGACAGCTTGGCGTCCCTTTTATTCCAAAATGGGACGTAATCCCGGGAAAGAAACCGAAACAGCCGCTACTTCTGGCCACGAGTTTACCTTGAAGTGTGCGAGGTGACAATTGACGTGAATATCGGCGTATTTTGCCACGACGCGTACTGAGCGCGTGAGGTGCAACAGAGCCCAACAGCTCAATACAATGCTTGGCCTTGCAAACAGCAATAAAGTGACTTTGTTTCTTGCAGAAATTACATGTGGCCTTGCGAGCTGGGCATTCCTTTCAAGAGTGTCGACCACGGCCGCAGGAACTCCAAGTGAACTGAGTTGGCTGCACCGACTTGTTGCAACGTGCTGACACGTTCTTCGTGCGCCGCGTCCACGTTTCAGCTGTCGAACGCCCCGCTTTCGCTGAGACTAGCACGAGATGGACGCTCTTCTCCGGCTTCTTCGTGGATACGCGCTTGGCACAAGGCTTTCTCCACCGAAAGTGTCGTACATCGGCACAGCTGCTCCGACGGCTTCTCGTTCCGCAATCGAACGACAAACTTCTCGCCGACAAGGCGGTCTTCGATCTCGGCGCTGTTGTACCCATAACGCCTGACAAGATATCTAAGCGCAGTAAAAAATCCGTCAACGCGCTCCCCTTGCTGTTGTACTCGGTGGTGAAATCGGCGGCTTTCATAAACCTCATTGACGGGGTGGAGAAAATGCTAAACGAGCTTAGCCTTGACTTCCGCAAAGGGAGGTTTTTCGGAGCAGACAGTCCAAGTGACTACAAGACGCTACGTGCTTGAGAACCCATGCAATGCAACAGTGTTTGCACTTGCACCTCGTCAGCGCCTGTGTTGAGTCCGGTAGCAAAGGCGAAATCTTCGTACCTTGTTATCCATGTTCTTCATTCCGGCGGCCTTTTGAAGTGGAACGGCGACGCAGGGTGAAGTCCAGGCGTACCGCCACGCACGATGTTGAGCTTGTTAGGCCAGGCGTCTGTACCGCCTGTCGAGACAATAACGCCGCGTTAGTAGCCAACTTCTGACACCATGTTCAGAGACGCCGACTCAAGACACGAGCTTTGTTCGTAGCGACAACAGGTCGTTTATTGGCGTAAGCCCCTCAACTATATACCTCGTGCCAGATGCCGCTCGCATGCTATCCACGGTATCCTTTAGTTGCTGGACAAAGCACACAGAGCGTCCACTACAGCACCTACTGAGTGTCGGCGGGACATCGTGTGCGATGTGTTCATGCCGAGATCATTTGGGCCACTCGTGTCAGGAACCGGAGAAATAATCAACTGTGGCTAATGAGTTTCCTACTGCCACATTTGCCTGAAAAACGGGACACCACTGCTTCGACGTCGACGCTTTCACTGCGTGCAGAACAACAGTTATTCACGGAGTGTATTGAAGCAACCTGAATTGACGACGCTCCGGAGAAGCGGCAGGCAACGTCGGCGGCCTGATCGCTGGGGCTATAATAGCCATACTTAAGTTTCGTCAGGAACGAAATGTTGTGTTTATACCGCAACATGTTAGACATTCCTTGGTCATCGAGTTACGGTCATAAATGAGTGAACACCACTGCGCTTGTGTAACCAGGAGCCACTTGGATACACAAGCGAGTGCCCTATGTTACCGAGATTTTGGTGTGTATCGAGGCTGCCCATCGGCATGCCGGAATAAAGGGCTTGAAAAGCAGGCCTCGCCCTGCAGTTACAATGCCTACCTAATAAAGAGAAACGGCTCATCGATATTGCGAGAGAGAAGGGAAAAGAATATGAACAGAATCACGAGCACACTTAAAGAAGAAGATGAACTCTACAGGCGGTAGCACAGATTTGTTTACTTTAGGTATTCCAGTAAAATTGCCCCACAACGTTGGTTCGAAAAGTTGTTCTCGAGTCCAGTTGGTTAAGAAGTATTTGTAAGAAGTATCGCTGGGTGCCATAGCGAGCCCAGCAGCACAGGACCTGTTCACTTGTCTCTTCTGTTCCGCAAAAATCGCATGTACAGGTGTCCGCCCTTGCGATGCGAAACGATTACGCATTTCTCAATGCAACACCCATCCAAAGGCAGCATAATAGCGTCGCATCAGAGCGGGAAATACACGACGGTCGTTGTAGCTTCAACGAAGAGCCCGGTTAATGTACGTGACACCTTTGGAAGCTCGCGAACAGTTTGCGTAAACTGCCGAGCCCGCACATAAGTTGTCTTGCCACATCAGTCATTGATAGCGGATTTGGAGCCATTCGAGTTCTTCATGAGCCAATAGGGCTCCATCATTGGCTAATTGATTACCAGTAATACATATATGCCCTGGAAGTGACTGATATATAATATAGTGTCCTTTAGCTCGAGATTGATGGCGACAATTTCCTATTTTATGCACTGATTCCTCGTGAGTCCTCCTACGGAGGGCAAGTATCACCGAAAGTAATCACCTGAGCACGGCACCTGTTTGATGCTCACACTTCGGGAAATGAGCGAATGGCTTTGCATCAGTTGATTCGAGTGTTGACACCTTAAACTTACAAGGTGTTCACTAAACGGCGGCACAATTTTGTTCCGGCAAAGCAGTCAATGTTTGTGAGAGGGCGGCGCTGTGGGAATCATGACTAATTAATAACCGTTGTGGGAACATCAACATTGAGCAGCTAAACAGTGTGTAATTACGGTTGAAGTGGTGAAACTGTCGTATTGAAAAATTTGGTACTCAGCAGCGCATGTTTGATACTACATGGGTAGACGTTCTGCGACACCGCCTTCAGCTTTGAAAGTGCCAACTTTGAGCAAGCACCAAATAATAAGTACCGTGGTAACACGTAAGCACATCTTTTATTACTAGCTACAGACAGACTTTTGTTACGTATTCTTTTAGTACCTTTGAAAATATCGTGCCTTGCCAACGTCATTGTAGTTTTTTTTCCTAGCTTCTGCGATATTTGTACAGGAAGCGAAATACACCGAGATGCTACGAAGGTATCGGATGTTTCAATTATGAAGATCGACTGGGTCTGGATTTGGGGGGACCTGACCCCCCAGAAGATGTTGGTACAGTTATGACTCTGTACGGCTCCGAGTTTGATTACGCAATCCAAGTGAACGCCTCAGTGTGGAAGGTAAAATATGTAGTAAACACGGGAATTGAACTGCAAAAGCCACTATGTGCTGTAATACACGGATTTAACTTCAATGATAACAACGATTGGATGTACGAGATCAAGGATGCTTTGTTGAAAACGGTGAGTGGTAGCGGCTTGTATAATTTTTCGCATAGAGCAATCTTACCACCAAGAAATTCTACACCACCTCAATGTACCT
The DNA here is from genome assembly GCF_013339695.2 of Rhipicephalus sanguineus. Lineage (NCBI taxonomy): Eukaryota > Metazoa > Arthropoda > Arachnida > Ixodida > Ixodidae > Rhipicephalus > Rhipicephalus sanguineus. Next base: position 96,940,644 of record NC_051186.1, read on the forward strand.
CTTAGAATAACGCAATTGCACGAATCGTGTCAGGCCTTCCCGTGAAAATTGGATCCAGGCGAGCCCAACACTAGGCAGGACGTAGAAATTACCCAGTTTAACATATACGCACTCTTGCAATGCCTTTTAAGAGAATTACGTGATATGTTAAGCCTTCAATGTAATTTCTGAGTCTGACCAACTAGCCCAACAGCAAGTTTTACAAATTTCTCACCCACTCACTGTGAAATTGAAGACAATGAATACTGCTCCGCTTGTTTAGTGGAGGGGAAGGTTGCAGTACCGGAATATCCGAAGAACGCTACCTCAAAATAGAGGGTTACATGCATGTCGCCTACCTTTTTTTTTTGCTTCGGAATGTAGATTACCTTGCCATTTATCTATAGGCAAAAATGATGTCATATATCCCTTTGTTCACATGTGGCTGTACGGTTGTTTATAAATGTACCTTTAAAAAGTTGGGGGCCGCTTAAGCTTCACCTTTAAGAGTTGAACGCGATAGCGATATCCTGCCCCTAGTGTGCACTTCGAACACTACGAGTGTTTAACAGAATGCGCGCGCTAAGGTGTGTGATTTATGTAATGGGTAGCATGCTTTCAACCAGATAATTTGTCGAAGTTGCGATGCACCCACTACGTGGCCTTAAGGGAATACGCGCAGTAATGTGTGTGCGTTTTGTAATGGGTGGCTGTCTTTAAACCACCAAGTCGTTAGGATATTGACATGGTGTGACGCCCGATGGCAATGTACGCTTGTACCACGCAATATTACTGCGATATCACATCGCGTACTGTGACACCTGTATACAGGACGCGTATTTTTGGGAAGCATGAAAGTTACTTTCAGTGCATCTCCAAGCAGAGGCGTGGCTGTGTGGTAGAACACCTGCTTGACACGCAGACGGCCTGGGTTCGATTCTCACTCAAACCCAACATTTTTATTATTTATTTTATTTGCAGCTTTTTCGATTTTTCGGTCACGGACAAGATGATGATTTTTCGCTCACAACCAACGGCGCCGACGCCGACGGCGGAATTTCTGCGATACGAGCTCTTTAACGCTATCGCGTTAATAAACCAATCTACGTTGATTGCCCTTTGGGAGATCGCTGAGAATTGCTTAATCGAAAAGTTCTACTGTACTGGCACCCTTCCCTACAACGGTGTCATCGGTTGACGTCGGCGTGACGTCGTTCATCTTCTTTCAAGCATTTGTCGGCAGCTGGAACGGATCCATGGCACGCATCCCGCGACCACCTGAGTACGTTATTGTCTGCAGATTTTCGAGAACGGAAAGTTTCATGGTGCTTTTTTAGAGGGCTTTATTTTCAGTAGCACGAAATTCAACGAAGCCTTCATGGAAAGCGTTTTACATTTACATTTGTGTCGCTCCACGAGTACGAAGAGTTCATGTAGTTCAAACGCCTTGACATTATTCGAGCGCAGGTGTGTTATTGTGTTACCCAGTTATTTAGGCACTCTCCTTGAGAGTGGGAGCCCGTCTCTACACCCAACACTTCCGAATAGGGGTGTGCGAATATTCGAGTTTCAAATTCGAGCCAAAAATACCTAACCAAATAATTGGATTTGACTTTGCAATAGCTCGTATTCGAAGTTTCGAATAATTCGATTGGACGATTATGTAAAACGCAACAATGGCCAATGTTGCAACTTGGATGGGGTGGGGTGGCTAAAACTAACGCTAAAATCTGTACAGTAGGCCTCTCGATAAAACTTTCAGCGACATCCTGGTACAAAAACGAGCGCAGTCGTTTATTTTAAAGGCGATTATGTAATTTGAACACGTACAAAAAAACACGAGAAAACTGTAAAGCTCTTCACAAGTTTGCCTCTGGAACGAAGGCACGAACTTTTCTTGCATTGTTCAGTCGCTAATGCCGCAGGCACTGTAAAACATACCGACTTCGGCCCGCAAACCCTCGGTGAATGGATTCACATATGAATCTCCAATATGATTGAATTCACAAGAAACCGCTGTGCAGTCGTCACTGCTGCACCGCATCACTCGTTCAAAAACTCCCATCGTTCCGGCGCGTAGTTAAAGCGCTGCTGTGAACGGGCGCCCGAAGATTTTCAGGAACCGAGCACACATGGAGTTAGAGCACGATTGCGCGTCCTTAGATGAAGCACAATCGAAGCCGTATTCTGCGACCCTAGGGGCAAAAATAGCTACCGTACCTACTTCTTTTAGCAGTTAGGAGGTTAGGAGTGCCCCTGCTAACTGGAGTGACGGTTGTTCTATCAACATGCCTGCGCGCCCATTAAAGGAGAATAAAAATACCCTTCCCAACAAGCGCGTAATAAAGCTGCCACCAAGCTGTAACGTCCCTGATTTTTCCTTTTTATTGCAGTAACTGGCGGTAGGCCTTTAGCGTAAATATACGTACTATTCGATATTAGATTTCGTATTAGATATTTTTGGCTACTATTCCGCACTATTGGATTCGAATTCGACTCGAGATAAAATTTTATTATTCGCCCACCCATACTCCCAATGACCAGCGGTTATCCTGCCGACGTGCTACGTGCCCGGCCCATATCCATTTTTTCTTCTTGATTTCAACTATGATGTCCTTAACCCCCGTTTGTACCCAGACCCACTCTGCTCTCTTCCTGTCTCTTAAGGTTTGACTGGATTCCAAGAGATGGCAAACGTGTGAGGGGGAGACAGCAAATTAGGTGGGTAGATGAGATTAAGAAGTTTGTAGGTATAACGTGGCAGCAGAAAGCACAGGACAGGGTTGATTGGCGGAACATGGGAAAGGCCTTTGCCCTGCAGTGGGCGTAGACAGGCTGATGATGACTGCCAATAAAGTTATGTTTTTATCGTTTTTTTGTATGGCGATGATCGTATTAGCCAACAGATGGACAGAGGTGCTGACAGTATTCTCGTTAAAGCGGTATGAAAAAACATACTTGTTTAAGAATAAGTTTTGATACTTTAGCGTTTGTTCACAATTTATTCGTTTCCATCCTGCGTAGGTTAGCGCCTTAGTTCCAAGCCGAGGTGCCAGATGAACTAATCGTTCTGAGCTACACGCCGTCTTGTCGCGCCGAGCTTAGTGTTTGTAAATGTTTTTAACACATTCGCCATGACTATCCGGCACAGTGTGTGTCATCGGACAACCCTGAGCGAGTGAAAGCTCGCGGAAAATGCCGCGACTCGTTGCCTTCTATAGTCATTCTCCGTGTACCTCCCCACACCCCGCCCCCCACTGTTCGTGCCCGAGTGCCTTGTAAACAATATTAAGGCAGCTTAGCGCTAGGGGTGCCAAGCCTGAGGGAAGTGCGCAGCTGGCCAGCCTTCTTTGTTTCTCTTCGATTTTCTGTATCTTTCCTCCTATCTTTCATTCATTTTCTCTTTTTCCGATTTTTTCTGTCCTTCTCCTCTCCTAATTTCTATTGGTTTCTTCCTCTATCTTTATATATTTATTTCTCTTTCTTGCTCTTTCTATTTTCTTCCCATTTTCCCCCTTTCTTTCTCGCTTCCTGTTGCTCAGTTGCTCCCCCCCTTTTTTTTTTGATAGGTCGTTTTGCCAGGCCCCTAGAGTCGTCCGCAATTATCATCATCAATACTCTCGAAGAACAAGAGGAAGAATTCTCCTTGGCGCGACTGCGTGCTCTATATGCTACAGATGGCTATGCTATTCGTGGTTTTGCCTGCGATACGCGAAGCTGCGACAACACACGATGACAGCATACGACAGCGTACGACAGGCCGGGTTCCTAAACTGCTCCGCACCTAAAGTGTTCGCGGAAAGGCTTCTGTCGCCCCGTAGTTGGTTCATGTGAGTACGTAGCTTAACCCCAGCAGTGGCCTGTGCGTTATCAAGGGGCAACTGGTGAGCTTTCTAGGGAAATGGCTGCGTCAAGCGAGAACATTTTAAACATAATTAAACAAAACGAACAGCTTCGCGGATATTCCATCTTCACATAGGAAATGATATCGGAATTCTTTTTTGCTGAAATCGCAAACAAGTTGCTGGTTTATGCTGAAATCCACAACAGGTTCTAACATATTTGCTGCTTCCACTTGGTCCATGACCAGATATTGCCTAGTACATATGCTAGAGTTAGGTTAATGCCCGCTACGCCACCATATTGTAAGCAAGAATTGTAGCGCCGTGACTTCAGTACGTTCTCATTTTATCGCAGAAACACGTCGAATTAAAGGGATGAGAATGTCCTAGGAACGCTGACGAATCAATTTTGGACCTGCCGATGACACTGCGCATACGATATTGAATCATATACAACGTTATAATACTCATGTGACGTCAGACAGCGTTTGCTGCGTCTGTTAATCAGGGCGCATTTAAAACGGGGCCACAGTAGTTGCATTCCGACACATGCATACCAAAGTCTCAGTGGAGGCTAAACCACCATAGGCGGGCCAAGGTTATCCGCATTTGCCGCTACGGCACTGCTTATAATCGTATCTTTGTTTTATCAACAATGAAATTAGGCCGCTGCAATAACTTGCAGGATATATCTATGCTGTACATGCAAGCTGCTGCTCCAGACACGTCGTCTAGTCCTAGCCAAGCGCGTAAACAGAAAGGCTGAAGATGCAATGCGCACGGATTTTTAGGGATTGTATGTGACGTAAGAAGGAAGGAATGGCTGGTAGAATCCGACGAAGAAGAGGTGGCGCGTGAATGGAATAAAAGTATGGCGTCTGTGCCACTGGACGTCTCTCATTCATAGAGTCACATGTATTTTCGCCTCAGGTCTACAGGCTTATCGCACTGTAAAAAAACGCGTTTTACAGCAAAAACTGTTATGAGATCACAACAACGGCCGTTTTTAGCGCCGTAGTTGTTCGCCTCCGCGGATTCTCGCGGGTCCGCCTCCGCGGCCTCCGTAACCGCTATCGCATGAAATAAAAAACGAAATAAGAAAAAAATATACAGCATTGAACGGGGCTTCGAGCCTGGTTTCACTGCGGGAAGGAAACACATAAACATGTGTAATATAGCATGGTAGAAGAGTAAAATACCAACCAGGCGGTCACACAACGAAAATTCTGTAACCAGCTGTCACGCAATGCGAATTGCGCAAAGAGTGTTGTTGAATACTTCTAGCCCATTACAAAGGGCTCTGCCATATTTCTTTATTGTCTTCAGGAACAACATCAACAAGGTCCACAATATGCCTTTGAGGTGTATAGCGGGTACCACGGTTCGCCTCAGAATGACGAAAAATTCCTCAGTGGTTGCTTCGCTACTTCACAAAAATTATGATTTATGGCATTGTGGGCTCCTCGCAAGTGCACGTCTATTGGTAGCCAAGGAAGCCCATAAGACCCCCGCGATCCATTTCCCCAGGGTCTAAATAAACTTATTTCCCACTCTCTACCTTTTTCTCACTTTAGCGTATGGTAATAGCATGGAGGGAGAGTGATATAGAGACTGCGCGTCACACAATGCGAATTACGTAATTTAGAGCTTCCAACTCATTACAAAGGGCTCAGCCATAGTTGTTCATCGTCATCAGCCGTCGTATCAAGAAATTGCACGTAATGCCTTACGGGTCTGTAGCTGGTACCTCGCTTCTCTGCAGATTTGCGAATAATGGCCTATTCGGTGCTTCCCATGTTCACAAAAATTATGATTGATGGCGTACTGCATACCTTGCTAGTGTACTTGTATTAGTATCCCCAAGAGCGTTTATAACGGGCTCTGGAAATGCCACTCTTCTAACTTTCGCTGTGACTGTGCAGCGCTTTCCGCGCAGGCCATTCGTTTTTTTTGTTCGATTGGTTGGTTTATTAAGTTTAAGATCCCAAAGCGACACTTCCTATGAAAGAGAGCGTAGTGGTGGGTTCTGGATAATTTTGACCGCACAGGGCTTTTTAAGGCGCACTTAAATAGCACACAATACAGGAATCTAGCGTATCGCCTCCGTCGATGTGCGGGCGCGGCGATGATCCAACTCACGTCGTTCGGGTTACCAGCCAAGCACCGTAGCTCATTCACCAACCTGACGGCTAAATCACTTCATACTTTGCGTAAAGGCGTTTACTGACGGCATTAGGCAACGATACGCAACGGTGACAGCCAAGGCGCAGCACGGACTCTGAGCACGAGACGCGTACTCTCAGAGCAGAGACAAAGAGGACGACCCACTAAAGGGCTCTAGAGAGGACAACCTATTACAGAGTTGCAAGGCTTCGCTACAGTTAGCCCGTGTGCGAAAAGGGTGCAGCCGGGCGACCTAACAGCTTATCAATATGGGCGGGTCATGGCAGGGCTTGAGGCGCTCCACGTTGACAATGTCAGCACTCTCGACGGCGCATGTCCCAAGATAGTTCAATGGGTTCGATAAGGTAGTTGACCGCCGATGTTCGTTCGACGGCACGGTAGGGGCCTTCGTATTTGGGCTGCACTCCTTGAGAATGGCTTCGACGACTTCCGGCGAGAAGGCAAGACCTCAATCGGTGAGAAGCTCCTGGGGTGGACCGTGGCGCAGCATGTAAAGGTGGAACAGGAAGGAGGCAACATCGCACGCTGAAGCCGCTTGGACGGCGGCAGTTTAAGTTTAGCTGCAGCCGACGTCAGAGAAAGTGACCTCTGGAAATCTATGCCAACGCGCCCAAACGGCCGTTCAGGGCATGGTAAAGGTTGCAGACCTGCTGGTGACAGGTGCGTTGAAGTTTTGCGGCGATGATAGTCGATGCAGGAGCGAAAGAAATTGTGCACGTAGCGGTACAATCCTCGCCACAAGTACCGTTGACGAATGCGGTGGTAACGTTTCGACACCCCAGAGCGCACACACTGCGGATCAGCCTGGATCGATTCACATATGTCAGAACGCAGAATGCGTTGTACTACTAGTAGCCACTGGCGGCCGTCGGTGTTGTAATTGCGTCGGTGAAGGAAGTCGTCGCGACTGGCGAAAGGGTGGGCTTGACGACACAATGCGCGAGTGCATCATGTTGCCGATGGATTAGTGAGCAAGTCTATAAGCGATACGGTTCATTGATCCTTGCGCTGTTCGGTAGCCATGGTGTGAATGCCGATGAAAAAAACGGTATCGTGAGACACTGAACTGTGGGTACGGTCGTCAGGCAAGGGAGAGCGCGAGAATTCGTCGGCGCCAGCATGCTGGCGTCGGCTGCGGTACAGCCCGTTGATATCGTAGTCTTGTAGGGGAAGTGCCCACCGGGCGAGGTGGCCTGAGGGATCCTGCAATGACGACAACCAGCATAGTACATGATGGTCGGTGACAACATCAAAGGGGGGCCATACAAATCGGGTCGGAACTTCGCAAGGGCCTAGATATTCGCCAGGCATTCCTATTCGGTGACACTGTAATTGGTCTCGGTTTCAGTAAGCGTATGCCTTGCATATGCCACGACATATTCAGGGAACCCTGGTTACCGCTGTGTAATGGCAGCGCCGAGGCTAACAGCGCTGGCGACTGTGTGTACCTCTGTAGGAGCCGCAGTGTCATTGCAGCCTAATATGGGAGAAGACGTCCAACAAATGACGGAGGCTTTGCGAAAGCGCCGTCGTCGCACTCTGATGGCCTCTC